>NW_017675301.1:0-66240 GCF_001879085.1 Nicotiana attenuata
CACCCAAAGTTACATCACCAGAATAGGGACAAGTGCAGTGTGGAAATGCCAACCTCATGTGTCCAAGTTCAGAGGGAGCTCATGGGTCCCAAGGCAAGGCTCACATGAGGGGGCAGGACTTAAGTCTAAGAGAGAGTGGAAGTGCAGAAACTGAATTTTAAAAGCTGAGGGAACAAAGAAAAGGGAAAGGGTGATGGGAGACAGCCATTAATACTTTAAAGAGTTAATAATTTCACACCAAAGGGACAGGGGATTGGGAATCCATTGCAAGGGCCTATATACTTAGGCATAAGTTAATTCTGGGCATGCACAACAATAGAGGTGCTGTCATGCNTTTGGAGCTCTTTCTTGCAAAAAATAAAATAGCGAAAGGAAAGTAAACTAGTAAAATAAAATAGTGCATGGTGCTTGTTCATCCTTGATACCCCGAGGCACGCCGGGCTTTGGTGGTTCTGGCGGTCCAATTGGTGAGGCGTGCTCCTCCACTTACAGCCCGTATGGAAGGGCCTCCTCCTCCTCCTCCTCGAGAACGACACATCAATCCATATCATCGCCTTCTAGAAACAAATTCCTCATTGCTGCTAGGGCTTCTTCTTCTTCTGAACCATAGATGACCTCGGCTGGTTGGAAGATCTGCTCCAAACGGGGTATCGGCTGCTCCAATGGATAGTAGGGACCGCGCCAGGGTGGTGACAATTCGTTGAATTCTTTCCAGGTATACTCATACCCCAATCCGAAGGTGGTGCCGTATTTCTTGAGCTTGATGGGATTAGCGATTCCTTGGAGATTCTTGCCAAGTCCCTTGCCAGGTTCATACCCGCTCCAGTTCAATATGCTCTCAATTTTGTTATCCCACCACTTATCCTTATCGACGGTGTTGACTCGCTCGATGTGGTGGTAAGATTCTCCACTTATCTTTCTTCTTCCTCCAATTGTTGGAATAGTCTGGCGGCTGTATATGGGATTGCTGCCATCGCCATGAATGATCACCTCTTGGTGGTTCCACTCAAACTTCACTGCCTGATGTAGTGTTGACGTTACGGCCCCTGTGGCATGATTCCATGGTCATCCCAACAACAGATTGTAAGATGTCGGCACGTCTATCACTTGAAAATCAACATCAAACCAAGTGGGCCCCATTTGCAAACACAGGCTAATATCCCCAATAGTAGACCTTTGAGATCCGTCGAAAGCTTTGACGTTGATGGCTCCATCCTTGATTTCATGCAACCCTTTTCCCAATGTCTTGAGTGTTACCAACGGACAAATGTTGAGACTGGACCCCCCATCGACCAGGATCCTGGTGATAAAGTAATCTTCGCACTGCACAGTGATGTGCAATGCCTTGTTGTGACTCAACCCTTCTGGTGGCAGCTCATCTTCTTGAAAAGTGATCTTGTGACTTTCCAACACCTGACCTACCATGTTAGCCATTTCTTCACCGGTGATGTTGCTTGGTACGTATGCCTCACTCAGCACTCTTAACAAGGCATTCTTGTGTGCATCAGACCTCTGTAGCAAAGCAAGGATAGAAATTTGTGCCGGTGTTTTACTCAGCTGATCAATGACTGAGTATTCCTTTGCTTGTATCATTCTCCAGAGATCATCGAGCCCAGCTTCAGTGATGGTTTCTCGACCAGAGGTCTGCTTACTTGACTCAGCCAAGTGTTCTGGAGACCCTGCCGGTTCTTGTCATACCTTGTGCCGCAACTGCTTCCCCGAACTTGGCTTTTCCTTTCCTTCTTGCCTTGGCTATGTAGTCCCATGGTATGGCTTTTGTGTGGAATGGTGTTACGACTGTCATTGCTACTGGAATGGGCACCCTTGCTTTGGAAGGTAATACGACAACTTCAAATGGCTCAGGCGCCTTTGGAGATCCAAACTCGACCTCAATTGGTGTTGGCATCTTTGCAGAGGCTGGTGTTTCAAACTCAAGTGGTATGGACATGTTCACCTCGGCATCTTCAGAAGGCTGAATCTGTATTACAATCGGATTAAGGGTGACTGTTGGTTTCTTTGGGTCGTCGCCTTCTGTGATCAAACCAATTGATCCTTTGGGATCCCAATCATCCTCTATTTCAATCATGTGAACACCTCCTCCCTTGTGGTCTGGTAGAGGGTTATTGCGGACGTTCGGAGCAGGTTCTTTTGCCATGATGATCTTGTTGTCAATCAGATCCTGGATCTTATCCTTCAGGGAGCGGCATTCATCAATGGTATGCCCTTTCATGCCAGAATGGTATGCACAGGTTTTATTTGGGTTGACCCAGTGGGAAGGATTTTCAGGGGTTATAGCAGGGATAGGGGTGACATAACCAGCAGCTTTGAGTCTTTCATATAGCTGGTCGATTGGTTCGGCAATGGCAGTATACTGTTTGGGAGGTCTGCCGTCGAAATTTGGTCGGGGTCTAGGAAAGTTTTGACGAGGGGGAGGTGATTGATAGTGGGATTGTTGAGTGTTGTAGGCTTGGTAGACGTGTGCGGGTTGGGAATATCTGGGTGAAGCAGGTTGGTATGTAGGAGGTGGAGGTGATTGATAAGTAGGCGGTAGAGTTTGGTAGGAAGGTGCGGGTGTTTGAAAATTTGGAGTGGGCTGATATGTAAGTGGAGGTGTTGGATAAGTTTGGTATTTGGCAGGTGATTTGGTTCTCTGTGCAACCATCACGGCGCCTACGTCCCTTTTCTTGGACGTACCACCAGACTGTAGAGCCTTATTGGTGGCTTGCAGGGCTTCAAAGTAACCATACCACTCTTGCTACCTTCCTCGATTCTTTCTCCTAGCTTGATGATGTCAGAAAATTTATGATTCTCGATCAGCATCAGTCTTTCATAATATTGCGGATCCTGAGCCCGGACGAAAAACTTGTTCATCTGTTCTTCCCCTAAAGCAGGTCAAACCTTAGCAACCTCTGATCTCCAACGAGTGGCATACTCGCGGAATGTTTCTGTGGGTTTCTTCTTTAAATTCTGAATGTAAAACACATCCGGTGCATTTTCCATATTGAACCTGAATCTGTCCATGAAGTCGGACGCCATACTCACCCAGTTTGACCACTTCTTTGGGTCTTGGCTAACGTACCAAGACAAAGCATCTCCTTTCAGGCTCCTCACGAAAAGCTTCATGCGGATCTTCTCGTCTTTTCCTACTCCGACCAGCTTGTCGCAGTATGTTCTAAAGTGAACCCTGGGATCCCCTGTACCATCAAACATTTTGAACTTGGGAGGTTTGTACCCCTCGGGCAGTTCGACATCGGACTGTATGCATAGATCTTCATAGTTTAGCCCCTCAATTCCCTTACTTCCTTCAACGCCTTGAATTCTGGTGGTCAACTTCTTAAGCTCTTCGGCCAGATTTCTGATGAGCAAGTCCTTATTATCAGACTCGGGTGTGTTTGAGGTGGGCTGGGTAGAATGTGGCACAGTCTCCACGTAGATGGGGGTGTTGTGTTGGGTATGGCAGTGGTCATTTGTGGAGTTCAAAGGTTCCGGAATGAGCAGTGGAGCATTGTTGGGAGTGTGGCAAGTATTGCAGTGGTGGTGAGGAGCTGGTTGCTTTGGGATGCTTTGTGGAGGTATGGTATTCTGAGTATTTGGGAAGGTAACTTCTGGAGTGGTAAGGGAAAATGACAGACTTGCCAAATTCCGGACTTGATCAAGCTCTTCTTGGAATTTCAGTAGTTTTTGTTCTATTTGAGAGGCATTTTCCTTGGGGACCATAGCACCATGAGTGACCTCTACCCGTTCAGCTGAGTTGTTTGAATCTTCCATTCTTCTTTTGCTTTTGTGTCTAACGGGACTGGGAGGAGGAGTAGGTGGAGGGCCCCTGGATCTTGTAAAGTATACTGATGTTGCCAGAGTTCACGAACTAACCTTTGGGGAGGGGAATAAACAAAAAGTAAAACAAAAGGTGATAAGTTAGTAAGGATCATAAGAAAAAGATGTTGCGATATTTAAATAAATAGTGTAGGAATGTACATCGTGTCCTAATTTGGGAGCCTCGTTATGCCCGAGGTAGGCCTAGCGACAAGTTGATTTGGAGAACTTATAATGCTAAATGCCTCATTTTATTGATAAAAATAAGACGAATCCCAAAACGACACTAAAATAGCAGAAGATAAAAATGTTACTAATGGCCATTGGCCTTATTACATTTAAGCAAAAGAAAAGGAATCCTAACTACTTGGTCCCAGAAGGACCTTCCCCAGACTCGGCATCTTTAGCTCCATCGAACAGCTCTCCCAGCTCGCGCAGTCCTAGTATGAAGTAAGCTCTGTCCAGATGTCCACCTTCATTTCCTTCAGCAATCCGGCAGTCTTCGACCCTCTTCAGAAACTTCCTTTCCAGTTCCACTATACCTCACTCCAAACACACCAGTCGTTTGTTGGCGCTGACAGCCATATCCTTTGATTCTTCAATTAGTTTTTGATTGGCTTCTTGTATTTCCTGGTGCTCATTTTCATATTCCCGAATCCTTTTGCGCAGTTGGTTGTACTTTACTTGTGCTTCAGCCTTTTCATCGATGATCCTGTGACCTCGAACAAACCCGGGTCCAGCCAGCCTGAATAGTGTGGGGGTACAACCAGCATAGTAGCGATCTGGTTCGATGGTGTCCTTTCCCAATACAATTTTGCAGTGCCACATATGCTGAGCTTGGCACCTGTACGGACTGTCGTCATTCTGGAAGTTGGCCCGGAAGTGACTCATCTTGTCGACCCTTGGTATAACCTGCTTTCTACCAGCGTGTCTCATAACTCGGAGAGGGACATAAGGGTAGGTTCCCCTCAAACTGATCAGTATCAGAAGTGGCGCATCCCTAGATCGAACGATGAATTCTTTAGTAGGGAACCACTCGAACATCCATTGCACTCAGTCCTCAGTCAGATCGTCAAAGAGTTCAACCCATTCTCTAGCATTCTCCGGTCGGGCGAACATGTTGGGCATGTAATTCATTCGCTTTGGGTGATGAAAGGTGATATGATCGTCCCAGTCCCTACGATGGATTTCCTGTCGGTACTCACCTTTTTGGAGATGTTCCATGAGCCAAAGTTAAAGTAGCAGATTATAACCCTCGAAATGTTTGGCTCCCTGTTGACACCTTTCTAGGGCTCGATATATTTCTGCAATGATCATTGGATCAAGACTGAATGGTTGTCCATCAATTCCTTCCATTAGAGTTTTGGTGACCATAGCTAGCCTGGTATGGATTCTTGCTTTCTTCATTGGAAACACTATCATCCCCAAGAAACAAAACATGAAGACAAAGACCCTTCGATGGATACGCCCCAATGATGTAAGAGCGAACTCGGCAGGATAAGTACGGTAAGATTTGCTGTGATCGTACTTTTCATACAAATAGTCAAAGGGAATGTACGACTCCTTCAAACACGTCAAGTTTGGATTCTTCTTTAGACCCATCATTTTGAGAAAACCTCTATCCTTGCGGTTTTCCAGCATCAACAAACCCAGAGTTTCCCACGGTATTCCAGCCAGTGCTCCTATTTCCTCAAGCATAGGTGTCATCTCAATATCTCCGAAGCGGAATACCGACCTATCACAATACCAGAATAGAGTGGCAGCTTCTATGATTTTGTTGTCGGGTTGAATTTCTAGGAGAGATGGTAGGTTTCCTAGGTATTTCCTGACAAGAGCCTGATCGCTGGAATGAAGATCTCCCCACCAGTTTAGCAATTTGGGGTGGATATTAGTGACCATGCCGAATCTGGGGACCTCGTGCCTCATTTCCGCAAGACAAAAAGTGTTAGACCCTTGCCCCCACCAGACTCGACTATTAAATATCATATAATTGGCATAAGAAGCATTTAGTTCTCCAAATGAATGCACAGAACATGGTAGTGTCCGTTTGGGTTTCAAGGAAACCCAGTGGACTTTGGACAAGGCTATCTTAAAGAGTCATTATGCGGACAACATAACTGACTCGGCTAGGTTTGAAAATGATGCATGGCCGATTAAACAGAGTAGGGTTTCTATGGGGTATTAGACTGGTACCTTTGAGTGGACAACTCAAGAGGGAAAGGCACGGAACCGTCGACTACACCGTTGATCGACTGGTTTTACCGCAAATATGCCTTTGCCGGATTTAGGGGGTGATAATATCGGTAGGGCGCAACCACTCATTATAAGCGTTGCTAATGGTATTTTGTTTGGAACGAGTGGAATATGATGTTGAATATGCAGTTACAATAATCAAACAAGTTGTCATGTATTTGCACGTTCATAAAGTAATAATTACAACAGTTTCTCATAATTTACAACAACATTAAAGGAAAGCGATAAAGGAAAGCGTTAAAAGAAAAGAAACAAAGAGCCAAGTTAGTTTCGTAGTAGAAGAAAGATTAAATACTTAAAGGAATTTAAACAAGTAAAGACATATAAAGAAGCATAAAGTCACGAATAGCATGAAATGGTAAAAGCCTTAAAGAAGTCCCCAGCAGAGTCGCCATGCTGTCGATGCCCCCTTTTTTCTCGCGAAATCGAGTTTATGACATTTGGGCGGACAACTCGTTTCCTTTTGGGAATTGGGTTTGAATTGAAGAGTTGCCACCTAATGATTAAGTGCATTAGGACGCTAAGAAGAATTTTGATTTAGAAAACCAGATATTGGGTAAGTGCTTGAAATTATCCCGAGGGGAAGGTATTAGGCACCCCTCAAGATCCACTAGTGTGGTTCCCGGCCATGCTATAATCGTGACTTTAAGTGCAAACAACAAGCAAGAATTACAAATGCGAGGAAGTTTTCACATAATGGTTCCGAGCAATTGAAATTAAAAGAAATTAAAGAAGCTGAAGTTTGGGAAGAAAGTAGTCTTTGAAATTCTGAAAATAAACAAGTAAAGGGAAGGGGTTTTCACATAATTACTGCAAGTAATTGAAGTCAAAAAAGGGATTAAAGAAGCTGAAATTTGAGAAAAGCAGTCTTTTAAAAATAAACAAGTAAAGGGAAGGGGGGTCCTAGGTTTATAAATAATATGGATCACCCCACACAACACTCGGTAACCGTTTATACACGTGGTGTTATCGCGTGGTCATCATATCCATATCTACCCTTTCCCACCCCGTTAAGGTATTAAAACGCGGAATAGTCTCATTTTCTTATTGCATGCTACTACCCGCCCCAATCCTATCAGTCCCGGAGGTATTTGGGACTACTAATCCTAAAGGGAAGGGATGTTAGGTTTTATAGTTTCAAAGGACAAAATTCTAAGGTGACAATCAAAACACATATGTAACAAATATGGGGGAGAAGCACATAACAGATAGAAAGGGCTCAAACAAACCTCCTTAAAAAAACAGAGAAGCATATAGTTTAGCATGTCTTTACACGTACTAATTAGGGTCTGTTTAAACTTAAAAGTTGTGGCAGACTGATCTATTACATATTTCAGATAAGAAGCCCAAATCAGGCCTGCCTGCTGGTTGTAGTTAATAAGAATCTGATTCAATTTATAAGTTATCCTATGGCTTGCCTAAGTGTTAAACGAAACCTATAGGCCTGATATCTATTAGTTCAGAAAATAAGTATGCTGATTTAGGAAAAGAAACTGTCAATTACAGGAGTATAAATTCTACAGTCGTTGTTGTTACTACCGATTTTATACTTAGAAGCGAATGGGCGATTCTGATTTTAGTTGATAGCTCCTATAGGCATGCTTTATAGGTGATATTGATTTGAAAAATATTTTTTACAAGCGAAATAAGAGTGCAGAAGTCCTATGGGCATGGTATCTAAATGCTGTTAGTTATTTGAACCTATAAACGGGCTTGCCTAGTGATAGATGCAGATGCAAAATTCAGGAAGTCCTATAGGCATATTATCTATATGATATACAACGTTTCAGAGATGACTTATAGACATGGTCTCTATATAATGCAGAAATGCAGGACCTATAGACATGGTTTCTATATGAAATGCAGAACCTATAGACATGGTTTCTATATGAAATACATAACCTATAGACATGGTTTCTATATGAAATGCGTAACCTATAGACATGGTATCTGTATGCAATACAGAAACGAAAGTTGAAAGCAGGATATAAGTGCAGAAGTATAATAATCACCTATGAACATGATATCTACCCCTTTTTGCATGCATGATATACCCTCCCCTTTTCACTAAAAGCCCCAATAGTTATTACAAGTTATTACAGCCCAGAATAAATAAGAAAAGGTAAAATTACATCAGAGAAACTAAAAAATTTACAACCAAGGAGAGCCTGATTCAGGTTTCCTGCCTGAAGCATGAAGTAAACCAACTCCGAAGACCAAAATCCAAAGCCTTTCTCATTTGGGTGTGTCAGAGTTCCCAAGAGCCTTATGGGCTCTGGGTAGTGCTTACACCCAAATACAAGATTGAGTCATAGTGCAGTGTGGAAGAGCCAGCCTCAAGTGTCAAAGTTCAGAGGGAGCTCAAGGGCCCAAGGCAAGGTTCACAGGAGGGGGGAAGAACTTAGAAACTAGGAATGAGTGTAAGTGTAGAGAAGGGATTCCGGGGGAAAAGCAAAGATAGGCTGGTGGTCATACCTAGCAATTGGAAGTGCTGGCACACCCCAACAAGCCTGTTAACCACCTTGTTTGGGAGTTAGGATCCCCTAAGGGATCAAGTCCAAACCTGAGCAACAATTTGGATGTTGCCATGTTCTGAACATCAACTCAAATACATAGAAGGGGACAGGGGTGCAGCGATTCACAGTAGAAACATACCCAAAGAAGTTGACATGCTAATTAACATTAAACATAGGCAGTAAAGCAGACGGGGGTGTAGGGATTCACAGTGAAAACATATACAAAGGAATTGACATGCTAATTAACATTAAACGTAGGCAGTAAAGCAGACAGGGGTGTAGAAGCTGTAAAGTAAACACATTGGGAAGAGGCTGAAAACCAAACTAGAACATACCGGTTTTAGGGAAACAAAAGAAGAGAAAATAGTAGTCTTGTAAAGCCAAAGTGCAAGCAAGCAGTTAGAACACTATGATTTTAGAATAGAACTATGAGATTGAGTAGTGTAAAAGTGTTGAATTGAGAGTGTGTAATTGAAAGTGTCTGAAAAGTTGAATTCAAGGTGTTGTTGTGAGAAAGGAGTCTTGCCCTTTTTATATTGTAGAAGGCAAGCAGAATAAGGTAGGAGAATAATTCAAAAAATTAGTTGTCAATCAATTACACAAGTTTCCCTTTAGTTAAGGGATTCTGATTTCAAACAGGTAAAATAATTAAGGCAAGAGGTTGATCAAACACTTTTCCAAAGTAGTACAAGAAGGGTAAATACATAGAGATTTATTTAAGGAAAATGTTTGATAGCACACGGTTTGTGCAAAATAAGGAAAGGCAATCAATCAACAGCCAGTAAAATCAGCAATTGAAGATTTCATGTGAATGAACCAGGTCAGGAAGATGGGAAAAATCTCGACTTAAGGAAAATCAGTACTAATCAATTAAACCTAAAAGAGGATTCTGAATCAATCAAAAGTTGGAAACCTTTTTGGAAGAAAGGATTCATCACACATATAAAAACATACAGCCATGCTCAAGTACGAAGAACTGTCATACCAATCAATAGAAGAGTCTAGTATAGAAAAAGCTTAGAGTCATAAACAAAGAAGTTCAAGCTCAGTTTATAGACTTAGAGTGAGTCTGAGAGAGTCCAGGGTTCCAAAATAGAACCCTAGTCCAAACACAAGATCAAAACTCGCCAAAACCCCCAAATCCTAGGGATTCTAACTCGAATAAGATACAGAGACGAGGAGACAAATAATTGAAATAGGTTCAGAGGTCTCTTTCAGAGACTTATGAGAAAACAAACATATACAATAGCAAGTCTGAAATAGCAAAGTGAAGAAACTGATTCGAAGCATAGTGAGGGTAAAAGGAACATGTTTTAAGAAAACCTGTGACTTAAACAAGTTCAGAAGCGAAAAGAGGTAGTATAACACTTAAGAAAATAGTAGAAGAAACATGTTTAAAGAGAACTCAAACAAGGTCCAGTAAAAGGGCAAACAAAGAACTTAAGAACTCCGTAGGAGATACATACAGTAGGAGAACACAAAATACCAGAAAAATATATCAACAAGACATATAGGAAAAACACAGTAGGACGAACATGTAAGCATGGTGTATAAACACAGTAGAAAGACAAGGCACAGAAGAACATATATAGTAGAAAAACATAAGAAAGCAGTAGAAGCACATGCGTGACAAATATACACAAAGGAAAAGAAAAGTCGGAGAACAGTTTGAGTTTTTCCAGAAACTCTAAATCAAAGAGAAGTAATTTTTGAAAGAAAAAATTGGGGAAAACGTTTAAGAACTCAAGTAGAGCACAAATATAGAACCGATTTAAGAAAACAAACCGAGAAAACCTCGAATAGCTAGGGTTTCAGAGGAACCCTAAAGCGAGAAAGGCTTGGAAAAGGTCCGATCTGAGTCGGATAAGTCAGAAATAGGATCATAATGCTTGGATACGCCAGAGCAAAGCCGGAGAGGCCATGGAACCTTGAATCGGAGAAGATCTAAATGGACACCATCGAGGTCAGACCTCGAAACTTCGAATACCAAGCGTTCAAGAGCAGAGGGAGGTGAGTATAGACCATCCATGGCCTGAGAGGCCATGGATTCCGGTGAGATTG
Organism: Nicotiana attenuata; assembly: GCF_001879085.1. Taxonomy (NCBI): domain Eukaryota; kingdom Viridiplantae; phylum Streptophyta; class Magnoliopsida; order Solanales; family Solanaceae; genus Nicotiana; species Nicotiana attenuata. Next base: position 10,644 of record NW_017675301.1, read on the forward strand.
AGGTTGAACATGGTAGAAGACGATTAGGGTTTCAAGAACCTTCGAGAGAGTTTGAGAGAGGAAAGGAATTTAGGGCCAGCTGATAGAGTGAAATGAGTTAGGGTTGGGGGTTTGGGTGAATTAAAATGGTAAGGCGAGATCGTGGCCGTTGATCAGGTTGATCAACGGCCTGGATCAAAAGGGGTTTGGGTCGGGTAATTAAAACGGGTTAAGGGTATGGAATTGGGTTGGTCCGGTTGGAATTCAAAATTGGGTCAATTAGGGGGGGTCAATGTGGCTATAATCGAAATGTAATGGGGCTGCAATTGAAACGAAATGAGGCCAAATTTTAAATAGCCAGTTTTTCCCCTTTCATTTTATAAAAATAGTAAAAATGATTTTGAAAGCAAATTAAAAGTACTGGATCAGTTAATAATATATAAATATTAATTTAAAAATATTGGAACCAATTTCATAATTATAGAATGCTATTAATTCTTAAAATAGGCTAAAATTGCAATTACATGCAATTTATCCTTTAAAATACTAAATAAATTGTAAAAAATGTATAAAAATTACCTTAGCTATATTTTTGTATAAATATGAGAGTAAAATAAGTTATTCACCAAAATAATAATTTTGGGAATAATTATTGGTTTTTGTACTGCTAAAATGGGCAATAAATTGATTTAAAAATTGATTTAGAGATCCTTTAAAGATTAGGAAAAATACTAAAAGACTTGGGCATACTTATATATGCTATTTTGAAAGTATTTGCAAGAAAAATACTTAGGGAAAAATTGGGTATCAACAGCTACTAAAAAGGTTTGATATGGAAACATCAAAAGTCATCGACACTCCTATTGCCACAGCTACCCGTCTAGATATGGATGAACCTGGTTCCCCTATAAATCAGACCATGTAGAGGGATCATAGGGTCACTCCTGTATCTCACTGCAAGCAGACCATACTTTGTTTTCAGCGTGGGTCTCTGTGCAAGGTTTCAATCCAATCCAAAGGAATCTCATCTGAAGGCTGCCAAGAGAATACTAAGATATCTCAAAGGAACGCAGGGCCTGGTCCTCTATTATCCCTCAGGTGATAGCTTTGTCTTATTGGGTATGCTGACGCTGATTATGCAAGATATCTGGTGGATAGGAAAAGCACGTCTGAAATGGCACATTTTGTGGGCTTTTGCTTAATCTCATGGGGTACAAGGAAGCAAAACTCAGTGGCACTTTCAACTGCAGAAGCGGAATATGTAGGAGCTGCCTCTTGCTGTGCTCAGCTTCTGTGGATCAAGAACAGCTGGAAGACTTTGGAGTGTTCTCAGACTGTGTGCCCATCTTATGTGATAATACAAGTGCACTCAACATGGCAAAAAATCCAGTTCAATATAAGAGGACCAAACACATTGATGTACGTCATCACTTCCTCAGAGACAATGTTGAAAAAGGGCTTATATGCATGAAATTCTACAGCACTGAAGATCAAATTGTAGACATATTCACCAAAGCCCTGAGCTGAGAACTCTTTGAGAAAAATCGTCTGGCACTGGGGTTGATAAAACCCAATTGAGAACCTTGTCCCTCAATGATTGGCTATGAAAGAAATGTTCAGGTAAAATTAGCTAAAAAGTGTTTTCTAGCAAAGTCTAACTCATCTCTATACCGTTACAGGTAGACACGCTTGATGATTACCGAGCAAATAAGTAGTTGAAGCCTTATACGCTGGTAATATGGGCAAAGCTTATAGATACAAGATTATCCAGGAAACCTGGTTCTCCTGGCACAGGTTAGTAGTTTCTCTGATCTCTCATGCACAATTTTGAGCGATTAAAACAAGTGCCAAGTCATCAGCTTGTCAGTTTTTAGTTTTTGTGTCTTTTGAACCCAAACGTCTCACCCGTTAGTAATCGACCCATCTCCCTAAAAAATTCCACCCTTCCTAACCGGTCTTTCATTCATCATAAATACATCTATCACTGTCATTACACTCTTCACATCAACACTTCATAAAAAAAACCCGGTTCTTCTTCTTTCCCTCTTCAGTCTACAAATTCTTCTCACCACGGCTGAAAATCAGATAACCTCTAGTGTTCCAAGAAACATCCCCTCTGAGTCCTCACCAGTTGAAACACCAACTCCAGACTCCTCTCTCCATACTACTGCTAGACAAAACCCTAGAACACATTCATCCCCTCATCCGGTATGCTCTCCTACCCAATCAAGTTCCGATTCTCAAAGGAGTCACAAAATATCGACCCCAAAAAGATTTATAGCCCAGAGCTCTTCTCCTACTTTGCCAACAAAGGCGAATGAAAAGAGTACTACTGAGAATGAAGAAAATCAGGAATCTCAAGTTCTCCTATAGAAGAAAGGTCAAAGGTAGATCAAATTGAGGGGTTCGAAAATGTTGACTCAACAAAGATTGCTCCTGATCCCGTGTCCACAGGTAACACTTCTACTTCTCCTGAGTTTCCCATGGACTTACAAGAAAAGGAAGCCATAGAAAATATGTTGTCCATAGCTAATGAAGGGGGTTTTTGTTGAAGGAAGTGAGGATGGTCTTAAGACTCAAGGGGAAGAGTCTGAGACTGTTGGAGAGGGTAATGAGCTTGTGCCTGTGGAACCATCGGCACTGGAAGATGCTACTGGGGAATCTACTGGAGGACCTGATCCCCCTTCGGAAGATCAAACTCAGGGGTTCTCTCAGGAACTCCAGTTCTGTGCTGACCCTCCCTCTCCTCATTTAGATGCTGAGCTTTTGAGTGTGGTTGTACCTGAGATAACACCTGTGTCTGAAGAACAAAAGAAGGATAGTGAAGGGGATTCTGATGATTTACCAATTTCCAATTTTTCTAGGCGTAGATCAGTTGTCAGTGAAGAGATAACTCCTAAGCGACCCACAACAAGGTTGCAAAAGAAGGAGGCTCTTGAATCTGCGCTTAAGAATAGTCAAGCTAAGTCAAGGAGAAGAAAATTAATGAAAGATGGCAAAGTTGTGAATGAGAAGATAGTGCCTGTTGTGAAAATGGATGAGGAAGAAGCCGAGGAACCTAGTTCCTTGACTAGAAAGTTATCACAGAAGCATGGTCTCTCCAAGCCAAAAGAGGGATCTTCTATGTCTGCTAAAAGTCTGACTAAGTCTGGTGATGCTCTAGCTAGTAAGAATATGCTGGACGAATTGGGTGAAACTCTGTGAAGTCTGATGAAAAAGGGAAGAGTGTTCGCAAGTCTGCTAAGAGAAAAGCTGATACTGATGAGGAACCTGGTTCCTCAAAGAAGGCCAGAGTTGGTGATCCCGAGAGTGCGGGGAAAGAGATATTGAGAAGTCAAAAGGTGCTTTTGGGTCGCACATTTGCCCCTGATATCTTGGAGGAGGCTGGTATGAGACAGTTGGTTGAGATATGTGAGTTCCAACAGTGGACACACTTGTTTACAAGTGATGCTTCTAGGGTGTATGAGGAGGAAGTTCAAAGTTTCTATGCGGACTTGTTAAAAGTTAAGGATGATCACATTTGCGCCTTGGTGAATGGAGTTGACATGGTAATGGACTCTGCCTTGTTGGGGTCTATTCTTGGTGTGCCCGTTAAAGGACTGTCTATTGTCCAGGGAGCCTGTACTCAAAACTTCAGAAACACAATCTTGAAGGAAAGAGCAGTTCAGTAGGGGGAACGGGTTCAGAAGAAGGCCCTCCTTCCTATATACCAACTGCTATTTGAGATGGTGAACAAAGTATTGCTGCCTCGAGCTAAGAGAAGATCTATTACTTCTCATGCAAATCTATTCCTCATGGAAGCACTGGACAACTTCACTACCATTAATCTGCCAGGGATCATGATAGAGCACATGAATAAAGTGGCAGACTTTAAAGATGGTAATCATGGGCTGCCGTATGGGTTCCTTCTCACCAAGGTCTTTGAGCACTTCAAGGTGCCTCTGGGACCAGCTAAAGTGGGCACCAAGAAGCAAACTTTTTCAAAAGCCACTCTTGAAGAATGTTAGTGTATTGAGAAAGTTGGAGGGGTTGGAAGCACTTCTACCATATCTTAGTTAATAAATGCTCAAAACATTGCTACTACTGAGATAAGGCAATTGAAAGCAAGGAATGCTATCCTTGAGACTCCGTTAAGTCAGCTGCAACAGGCACCTAGTTCCAGTAGCTCTCAAAGCGAAGAGGTTGCTTGCTTGACAAAGGAGAACGTTGAGCTCAGGAAACAAGTGGAGGACCTGAAAGAGAAACTGCTCAATGAGCAAATATCAGTAAATGCTCGAATCGATTTAGTCCTCAACACTCTTGCCTCAGCCTCCAAGCCCTCTCCTTCCAGTGCTCCCTAAATACTGTCCCCTCAGTGTCAAGTCTATAATCTAGTTTGTCGTCAAGCCCCTCAGTGTCAGTTCTTATGATGATAATTTGTGGTATTCTTGTTGATTGTTAATGCAAGCTTTTCCCTTTTTGCTTTTTATACCTTGCTTTTATGCTCTGTTTTTAGTCATGATTGTGTGCACATAAGTGGCATGAGTTAACGTAAAGCTAGACTTCTTTATTGCTTAAAAGCTTATTACTTATCTTTTATGATGCCAAAAGGGGGAAGAATAATTACATAATTGTGATGTGCACTGATTAAGGGGGGAAGTAGAGAAATGCAGTATTCAGGGGGAAACTTAAGGTCTTTCTGGTTCGCTTCTAGGATTTTCAATTATGAGTTTGTCATCATCAAAAAGGGGAAAATTGATAGTTTACATTTTTCAAGTACAATGTTTTATGTTTTGATGATCTAACAAACTTACTATCAAGAACCAGATAAGGATCCTGTTACACATTCTCAAGACCTTAAGATCACAAGGCTCCAGATTGGGATATTGTTCAAATCTCTAGAGTTGAAGAACAGCTGAGCGAATCGATTTTTACCATCTCCCGAGGCAACTGAACGAAGTCAACTCTCCAGGTGTAAAGTTGCTGCCTACACACGCTACTGTACAGGAACAATGCAACAGTCAACTTTCTGTGGAAGACTTTTTACCTGCCTTGCTTACATCATTGTAAGTGATGTCACACATGTATTATTAACATCAAAGAAGGTAAAACAAAGTCACTTGAACTTTTCTGAGAATTCACTTAAGCTCTCTCACGTGATCATCCAGTAAGAAATTCTAAAGTGCATCAAGAACAAAGAACAACACTACTATGGACCAGTTCCCCACAGCAAGTCATCGCTTGTCCTTAGTTGAGTTGTAACTTTGTAATAGTTCTTCAATTGTAATTCCTACTTAGCTTGTTTAGAAGTATTCTATAGGAAACACTTTGTAAACCTTAAACCTTCGTGTTTGAGTCTTGGCTAGAGTTAGTCGAGTTGTAAAGTCTTTGTAATAGAGTTATTACAGAGTGGCTTGTAATAGAGTTTTACAAGTTAGTGAGGATTAAGAGGTTAATTCCTAGGTTGCATAGGTTGTAATCTAAAAGTTGCTCAGTAGTGAAGTTGAAATCCTACAAGGGTAGGTAGTGGTTTTTAATCCCGTTGAGCTTGGAATTTTCCACGTAAAATTCCTCGTGTCATTTACTTACTGCTATGTGTGTGTGTTCTAGTGGAACCGGTAGAGAACCTGGTTCTCTATAGAGTTTGGTGGACCCTTATATTCTATCAATTGGTATCAGATCGGGTTCTTTCTATCAGGTTAATACCTAGAAAGGATCCTCATGGCTGCTCCTCCAAACTTCGAAGAAGGCCAATCTACTTATAGTCCACCTAGGTTCAATGGACAGTATTATGGATGGTGGAAAACTAGGATGCATGACTTCATCATGGCTGAAGATTTCGAGCTATGGGATATCATCTGTGATGGACCCTTTGTCCCTACCAAGAATCTTGGTGACTTAGCTGTAGCCATTCCCAAGACAAGGAAGGAATTCAATGATGCTGATCGAAAGGCGGTAGAGAAGAATTTTCGTGCAAAGAAAATTTTCGTCTGTGGCAATGGTCTTGATGAATACAACAGGATATGAACATGTCAGCTAGCCAAGGAAATTTGGGAAGCCCTTCAGACTGCTCATGAAGGAACAACACAGGTGAAGCAATCCAATATCGACATGCTCACAATTGAATACGAGTTCTTCAAGACGAAAGATGACGAATCCATCCAAGATGTACATAATCGGTTCACCTCTATCATCAATGAGCTTCACTCTATTGGTGAAATCATTCCAGGAAACAAGCTTGTCAGAAAAATCCTTGGCTACATGTCAAATATGAATGTCACCGGTAATGCAACACAGTGATAAACTGAGATATTCATGCTCTCGGAGTATCCAACCTCACCTAGTACGCTCAATCTCTTAGCACTCTCAATTGCTAAGCACACTCAGTCACACGACACTCACACTTGGCACTCGCACTCAATACTCAACGATACCTGCGCTCACTGCTAGTTTGTCAGATTTCGGAGGGGCGGATTCTGTCGAAGCGCTAATATAAGCCAACATGGCATGCTGGGGCGTGTAACCCGATCCCATCATAAATCAGTAAAGCCTACTGCGGCATGCAACTCGATTCCTTAAACATCACTCACAATCAGGCCCTCGGCCTCACTCAGTTATCAATCTCTCCAGTCTCTCGGACTCACAAATCTCATGCCAATCAGTCTAAACAATGATATATGATGTAATAATAAATGATAACAGAGACTGAGATATGATATGCAAATGATGAATGTGACTGAGTACGTAACTGCAATTTAAGCAAATAACTCAACAACAGAAACGAATTCTGTGGGTCCCGACATTACCAACATCTAGCCTAAACATGATTTCTAACATGGATCACAACTAAATTTCTCTAACACATGTAGATTACATGAATAACGGCAAGATTGGGTAACTACATAATTCTACAGAATCAGACGAGTCACAATTACTTCGGTACACGCCCACACACACGTCACCTAGCATGTGCATCACCTCAACACCAACCACATAACACGTAGTTCAGGGATTCATACCCTCAGTACCAACTTTAGAAGTATTACTTACCTCAAACCAGACCAATTCAACCCTCGAAAATCACTTGTCCCTTATAAAACACCTACACACGGCTCAAATATACCCAAATTTGACTTAGTATCATCAACCGATACAAGAGAAAATAATTACAATAAGTAAATCTTTGATCTGTACACTTTTTTCAAAAGTCAACCTGGGGCTCACCCGGTCAAAACCCGGGTCCAATGGTTAATTCCGGCTACCTGTGAACCCATGAGTCCATATATGTGATTAATTTCAAAATCCAAGTCCAAATCAACTCTTAAAACTCAATTTCTTATTTTCTTAAAAACATGACAAAGTTTCACAAATTTTCACTTTGATTCACACAATTTTTATGTTAAAATCTAAGATATATTGATGGAATAGGATTAGAATTAGATTAGAATCACTTACCCAAAAGTTTGTAGATGAAAATTCCTTCTCCATATCGCTTCCTACCGAGTCTAGGGTTCAAAATGAGAGAATGAGTTAAAAAATCCTATCTCCCAGCCCTTTAACGAGCTGCAAATGTTACATTTGCCATACAGGGTTCGCAAATGACAACCTCAAGCAACCTCGCAATTGCGAGAATACTCTTCGCAATTGCAAACTGGAGGGTCATCGCAAAAGCGAACAATTGCTCGCAAATGCAAAATAAGCTACAATCATGCTGCCTTCGCAGATGCAAAGGGGAGGTCGCATTTGTGACAACTGTGCCCCTTCTATCACCTTCGTAAATGCGACCCTGGTGTCTGCAAATAGAGCACCAAACACCAGATTTTTGCAAGTTTCTGTCCAAATCACTCTGGAACATGTCCTAAACTCATCCGAGCCCTCGGGGATCCAAACCAAACATCCACACAAGTCTAAAAATATCATACGAACTCACTCGTTAGATCAAAACACAAAAATAACATCTAAAACTACGAATTAAGCACTAAAACGCATGAATTTCAAAGTAAAGTTCAAGAATTGCTATAATTACAACTAAACGTCTGAATCCTATCAAATCAATTCCAAATGACGTCAAATTTTGCACACAAGTCATAAATTACACAACAGAACTATTCCAACTTTCGGAACCAAAATTCGAGCCCGGTAACAACAAAGTCAACTCTCGATCAAACCTTTTAACTCTCCAAACTTCAACTTTTCCAACTTGCGCCAATTCGAGCCAAATCACCTACGGACCTCCAAATCAATATCCGAGCACACTCCTAAGTTCAAAATCACCATACGAAGCTATCGGAACCATCAAAACTCCATTCCCTAAGTCGTTTACATATAAGTCAACATCCGATCAACTCTTTAAACTTAGGCTTCCAACCATGGGACTAAGTGTCCCAATTCATATTTTTTTTAAAAAGTCAATATCTAATTTTTTTAAAAACTTGACAAATTTATACAAATTTTCACTTAGATTCTCATAATGTTGATATTAAAATCTAAGAGATATTGACAGAATAGGATTAGAATTAGATTAGAATCACTTACCCAAAATTTATAGATAATAATCCCCCGCCTCCTACCTAGTCTAGATTTCAAAAACGAGAGAATAAGTTCAAAAATCCTATCTCCCAGCCCTTTAACCAGCTGTAGATGCCACATTTGTGACAGAGGATTCGCATTTGCGAACACTCACAATTGCGGACCAGGGCTCGCATTTGAGAACCCCTAACAGCCTCATGCAACCTCACAATTGCAAGAACACTCTTCGCAATTGGGAACTGGAGGGTCATCGCAAAAGCGAATAATTGTTCGCAAATGCGAACTAGGCTATAATCCTGCTGCCTTCGTAAATGCGAAAGGGAGGTCGCATTTGCGACAACTGCCCCCTTTCTGTCACCTTCGCAAATGCGACCCTGGTGTTTGCAAGTGCGACACTAGAGCACCAGACACCATATTTTTGCAAGTTTCAATCCAAACCACTCCGGAACATGTCCAAAACTCATTCGAGCCCTCGGGGCTCCAAATAAAACATCCACACAAGTCTAAAAATATCATACGAACCCACTTGTGCGATCAAAACACAAAAATAACATATAAAACTACCAATCGAATACTAAAACGCATGAATTTCAAAGTAAAGTTCAAGAATTGCTAAAATTAAACTAAACGTCCGAATCCTATCAAATAAACTCCAAACGACACCAAATTTTGCACACAAGTTATAAATGACACAATGGACCTATTCCAACTTCCAGAACCAAAATTAGAGTCCGGTAACAACAAAGTCAAAACCTTTCAACTCTCCAAACTTCAACTTTTCCAACTTTCGCCAATTCGAGCCAAAATCACCTACGGACCTCCAAATCAATATCGGGGCACACTCCTAAGTCCAAAATCACCATACGCAGCTATTGGAACCATCAAAACTCCATTCTAGAGTAGTTTTGATATTTTTTTATGTGTTCTGAGGGTTCGAGCAGGTCCGTATTATGTTTATGGACTTGTTTTTTCAATTGGATAGGGTCCTAGGTGCCTCGGATGAATTTTGGACCATCCGGAGCTAAGTTTGAAAATTTGCTTTTCTTCTTTGCGAACGTGGAGGAGGAGTCGCATTGGCGGAGAAGGAATTAGGGGACTAAGCATTTTGCCCTACGCATTCGCGAACCATGGGTCGCGTTCGCGAAGCTTCAGGACCAGTGGACTTTGCGTTTGCATGGACAGACATGCGTTCACGTAGAATAAAGGGCCCGGGGTGGGTCAGCCACATTTGATCTTCGTGTTCGTGAAGGGCGGACCACATTCGTGAAGCTCAGCCTAGGCAAGCCTTTGCGTTCGCGTGTCTTCCCTCGCGTTCGTGATGAAGAACTCCTAGGCCTGGGCCAGCTTTACCTTTGTGATCGTGAGTCCTCTTACACGATCGCGATGAAGGGTCATTTGGGCAGTGACATATTTTAAATCGGGACTTGGGTTCATTTTCTCTTATTTCACTTTGGGTTAGCCGATTTTGGAGCTCTTGGAGAGGGACTTTTCACCTATCATTGTAAGGTAAGTAATTACTACTTAATGTGAGTATAATACACCAATTTTGGGTAGATATTTAACATAAATTGTGGAAATTATAGGATTTTGATGAAAAACCTTGTTTTTGATAAAAATGGGTTTAGAACATGAAATGATTATGGAATTGAGTAGAAATTATATATTTGTGTTCGTGATGTTATGGGTAACAATTATTGACAAAAGATTTCTAAATCTGGGCACGTGGTTTCGGGGATAAATTTTAGGAACCTTTCAAATTGAGTTGGGTAATTACTCTAGTGAATAAATAATGTTCTTTTGAGCAATTATTGATTAGTATGTACAACCTTTGGTTAGTTTCGGATTGCTCGACACCGACTTGAGGCCTTTAGTGTGATTTGTGGATCGGAAAGTGGACTAGAAAATGAGGTAAGTCTCTTGCCTAACCTTGTGTAGGGAATTAACTCCACAGGTGTTTAAATTTTTATTTGCAACTAATTGTGGGTGCTACATACGCACGAAGTGACGAGAGTCCGTAATTAGCTCAAATTCATGTTATGTCCGGATAGACATAGGACTTTATCATGCAATACTTGCACTATTTGAACTCAACTTGTTAATTTAATTGCTTGAATTAATATGTAAAATTTGGTTAAAGATTATGTTATATCGAGCTTCATTACTTAGTGATTGGCAGAATGTTTAATTATCGATGGAAATTTATATTCTTTTATGAGCTTACCTTGGGCCGTACGACCTCGGCATAACTCGTGCGTGTTGTCTCTAGGAGTCCGATTATACTCGATATATCCTTCATGACATAAGAAATTGTAATTTCCTGTTGGCCCTGTGTAACGACCCAACTGGTCGTTTTGAGCAATTACGTCTGGTTCGGCAGTTTGGGTCACGAGCAACTTCATATTATGTGTATCGACTTGCGTGCGCAGTCCGGGTGTGAAACCGGAAAGCTTTTATGTGAAAATATGAAAAAATAGTAATTTCTAGAGTTAAAACTTGGTTTTTAGTTGACTTTGGTCAATATTTTTGGTAAACGGACCCGGATCTGTGTTCCGACAATCTCGGGAGGTCCGCGGTAAAATATGGAACTTGGGAGTATGCCCGGAATTTGAATTGCGAGGTCCCTAGCCTTAGAAAATAATTTTTGAAGAAAATTATTGTGCAGGTTTTTAGAGGAAATAAAGAAATGGATTAATGTTTGAACTCGTTGGTATCGGGCCCGTATTTTGGTTCCGGAGCCCGGTACAAGTTTGTTATGATATTTAAGTCCTACCTGTGAAATTTGGTGAGAATCAGAATTGATTTGACGTGATTTGGTCGTCCGGTTGAAAAGTTAGAAAATCATGAGTTTTGAGGTTAAATTCATAGTTTTTGATGTTATTTTGATGATCTGATCGCACGAGCAAGTTCGTATGATGTTTTTAGACTTGCGTGCATGTTTGGTTTGGATCCACGAGGGCTTGGGTGAGTTTCAGATAGGTTTATGCTATGTTGCGCTTGTTTTTGGATGCTTCATCGTCGTTTCTTCAAGCAAAAATGATACCACATTGAGGAAATGAGATCCAAATTCAGTTTTTATTGAACCATTAGATCCGTATCAAAATTACGGAGCCATAGGAAAAAGAATCATCAAATTTGGACATATGAGGACGTTATGCTCATTTTCGTGTCGGAAAAAGTTGCTGGTTTTTGGTGTGGTCGCAAATGCGAACATTTTCATCGCAATTGCGATAACCAGTTCGCAAATGCGAACTTTTTGTCGCAAAAGCGACTTCTGCCAGCCCTACCTTGTTCACAAATTTTGAGGGTTCACAATTGCGAACCCTGGATCGCAAATGCGACATCTGAGGCCTGTTAAGTGAGATTTTTGACGGGATTTTCACCTACTTTTCAACTGTCTCAAACCCTAAACCTCCATAGGCGATTTTCCAAAGACCCAAACTTCTCCAAATCATTAGTATGTGATCTCTAACTAATTCCTTTCATTCCTTAACAACTTTTAACAAGATTTCAACTAGGGGTGGCAATTTGAGCCCAAACCCATCTAACCCGCCCAGAAATTAATGGGTTGGGTTACAAACATTTTAGCTTCTGGGTCAATTTGGGCTGAGCCCAAGTTAACCCATTATATTTTATAGCCCATTCTGACCCATTTAGCAGCCCAAAATACAACCCATAAAACTCACCCAAAACAAAAGGTATCTCAACCCAATTTATATAGAAATTTATTTAGTTGCCCCAATTTTTTTTGTTTTTTTTTTTGTATTTTCAATTTTATGTTTTTTTTTCTGCACCATTCACCCACTCTGCGCCCCCCCCCCTCCACCCCTACCCTCCCCCCCAATCCCCCCTCCCCTCAAAAAAAAATTTTACGTTTTTTTTTTTTGTATTTTCAATTTTCAATTTTTTTCTGCACCACCCACTCCCCCCACCCCCCCGCAAAACCCCCCTCCCCTTAAAAAAAGTTTTTACTTTTTTTTTGTATTTTCAATTTTCTATTTTTTTCGTTTTTCTGCACCACCCACCCCCACTCCACCCCTACCACCACCCCCAAAATTTTTTTCAACTTACACACTTTAAGGTAAAAGTTTTTTTTATGCAAGATGAGCATGGTTCTAAAATATGGGTCAAGTTGGGCGGGTTGGGTTATGACCCATAGTTTAGCCCATCTTGACCCAACCCATCTTAGCCCAAGTACACTTTGGGCTGGGTTGGGCGATGCCCCATTTATTGACCTAACCCATCTTGACCCGCCCAAATTCATCCCAACCCGCCCATTTGCCACCCCTAATTTCAACCAAAAATCTAGAGTTTTCATGGTAAAAATTGGGATTTTTGGGTAGAGATTAGGATTTTCAAATTTTGGGGATTTAGACCTCGATTTGAGGTCGGATTTCAAAACCAATTGCATATTTGGGTTCGTGGGTGAATGGGTGTTCGATTTTTGTAAATTTTGTCGGGTTCCGAGGTGCGGGCCCGGGGAGTTGACTTTTGTTGACTTTTTGCAAATTCTATAAGAATCATAGTTTTGTCAATTGAAATTGTTTTCTCTTGCATTGTTTGATGTATTCAAGTTGTTTTCGGCTAGATTGAGCCGAGCGTTGATGAATAGGTAAAGGAAAAGCTAAATTGACTATTGAATTGGCCGGATTGAGGTAAGTATCTTGCCTAACCTCGTGTGAGGGACTTCCCCTTAGGATTTGAGTCTTCTATGTTGATTGTAGTCCGTGTACGCGAGGTGACGAGTGCGTGTTCGGACTTATTTGTGAAAAGTTGGCCTTTTAGAGTTCTTAGGTCCTTGTATTCAGTGAGTATGAAGTTGTTCTTGATATGATTGAGCTTCCATTTACTAGTTTCACCTCTACATGCTTTAATTGGAATTAATTGCTTTGTGATTCATTCTTATTGCCTATTTGACTCTTATTTTGCTTAATTGAAGATTTTTACCTCTTCTATAGTCATGCTATCTTTCATAACTGCTTGTCTTTATTGGAAACCAATATTATCTCTACTGTAATTATTTAGTCTTAATTGAGGTTATGATTATCTTCCTGCTGCTCATCCTTAATTGAAATTGTTGTATATTCTTCGTAATCTGCCCAACCTTAAAAGAAGTTTAGGTATCCTACACTTAGTTGACATTTCCTTATTTGGAATTATTTGATTCGTGTTAGCTTCCTTCTTGTTGAACTACATATTGTGGGATCGTTGCTTCACATTGTTTTCTCCCTTGTTGAGCTGTTCTTATTACGCTCAGTATTCTCTATTGTGGTTATTTCTTGTGAGCTAGTTTTACCTTCTCCTTGTTATCGAAAGTTCTCGAGTTGATTTACTTGCCGTGTTCTTGTATATATTGTCATTGTTGATGTGGTACTTGTTGTGGTGGTGCACGAGGTTTCTGCCGTGCGGTTGTTGATATTGTGATGCACGAGGTTTCTGCCGTGCGGTTGTTGATATTGTGAAGCACGAGGTTTCTGCCGTGCGGTTATTGTTATGGGGTTGCACGAGGTTTCTGCCGTGCTATTGCTACTATTGACATATTGCACATGCAGCATGACAAGGCGGAATATGTATATATATATATATATATATATATATATATATATATATATATATGCTTATATGTGGGACAAGGTGGGAACATTATGATGCACGTGTGACAAAACAAGGCGAGCACTTATTATGTTATTATTTGCACACGTGGCGAGACAAGGTGGGCTATGTCAGGGATTGATTGTGACGATTTGTGATGGCCTGGGGGCATTCTTGTTGTTTGATAATTTTTTGTGGTATGCTTACCTGTATGAGTTTTATCTCGTAGAAGTTGTGAGAAAACATCTTACGTGCCGTCCATTCTTTTCCTTATGCTTATTAGCTGGTAGGAAATGTTAAAGCACTTGCACAATCATACACGTAGTTGAACACTCCCATTGGATATGAAGTTCTCCTGATATTTGCTGAGTATAGATGTACACCCTCATCTACTTGTCATATATGTGAGAGTAGCTCTAGTTAGTAAGTGAGTTACCAGTGTGACCATGAGTTGTGATGGGGGCACAGGATGCCTAGTGTTAGGGTTCAGGTATTGGGACCCGTGAGCTGTAAGTTCTCCTAGGTTCGGTATTTCGTGGAGTCTGTTGGCTAAGACTTAATGTGAACACTGTCGTAGGTTCTGAGTTATTGCTTACCTTTACTGTATTTGTGATTTAGGTTTTGGGTTTGTGATTTTGCTTGCTCTTCTATGTCATTATTGTGGTATTTCCACTGTTACTTGCTGTTTTTCTTCCCTTACTATGATTGTTGTATTGTTAGCCATAGTGTGTAGTCTTTATATGTATACATCATATTCCGTTGTTCCTATGCTTATATTTGTACAGTTTATTAGATCAGTAGGTGTCTTGACTGTTCCTCGTCACTACTCCACCGAGGTTAGTCTTGATACTTACTGGGCACCGCTGTGGTGTACTCATGCTACTCTTTTGCACATTTTTGTTGTGCAGATCCAGGTGTCGATCGTTAGTAGCTGTGCGGACCATTGCTGAGGAGACTCAAGGTAAACCTGCTGCTGCTTTCGCAGGCTTCGGAGTCACCTTCTTACTCGTATTCAACTGTTTTCACTCCTTTCCAAACAGTTTATATAGAAGTGGCAGCTAACTCTGTAGAGCTTATGACTTGTACTACCGGGTTTTGGGAATATTCTCATTGTATAAAGGATTCATTCTAGAAAAATTTTAAGATGTTATTTAATATTGTTGTTCTTTTGTAAATATTGGGCTTACCTAGTCCTTAAGCCTAGGCGCCGTCACGAAACCCAACGAAGGGGAAACTGGGTCGTGACAAATTGGTATCAGAGCTCTAGGTTCATGGTGCTACGAGTCATGAGCAGGTTTAGTAGACTCTTATGGATCGGTACGGAGACGTCTGTACTTATCTTCGAGAGGCTACAGAACTATTAGGATAATCTCACATTCTTCATTCCTTATCGTGCGATATTGATTCAGCTTGAAGCATATAACTTATGTTCCTTTACATCCACTCATGTGTAATATTACGCTCTCGGTGTCCGCTATGCGCCAGTGATTCGTGATGCTATAGACAGGCTACGAGGGAGTTAGGGATGCTCAGACATTTTCTCAACGTGTCGTCCAGACTGGAGATACAGAGGTATTGAGAAACTATTCAGTTGTTTATATGGAGGCGCATCGTAAGCGTGATGGGTGTTGATTGAGGATAGTTGGCAGTATTAGAGTACCTTGTGATTTGTGTTGTACGAGCTGTGAAGGTCAGCTCTGCGGATCATCAGACGTGGTTTTCTATGGCTTCGCGTCAAGTGGAGGAGTCCATCAGCGGCATTCATATTGCATAGTCAGACTTACGTCAGTTTTGGCTTGAGGTATATGTATATGTGGTATTGTTAGGTTCCCGGAAGTTGTATATGACTAAGGTCTGAGATCTTGCACGGGACGATGTTGGGACTATGGTTGGGATTATTGCATATCGACTATCCGAAGAAATGGGTCAGCTCTGTGGTGTTGGGTCAGCATAGCGATAAAGTGATTGGTCCTTTGAATAGGAATTCTCTACTGGCATTTGTGCCAGCACTCTTGGATTGGACGATTTGTGTGACTCGGTTGGGTTGGGGAGGTGCAGTCCTGATGGCTTAGTTGCGTGCGGGCGGATCTTGGAGGGTTCTTGATGGTTTGGGAAACGACTTAAGTCGGCTGGCTGCTATGGGCGTAAGGAATATGTGGTACATAGTGACTTCCTCCTGAATAGGTATCGGAAATTAATAGAGTGTTGACCTTGTTGTCTATCATATGTGAAAGGTGTGCATTTTTGGAAAGGACTTTGAGTTTTGGTTTGCGGGTGCATGGCTAGTAGCATGGTGATTACTGGGTTTTGAGGCTTTCGAGGTTCATGTTTTGTTACGCGGCAAGAAACTCTACATGGGTGCATTAGTATAATAATAGGGTGTGAGTGATATATCAGCCATTTGATTTGCATAGTTGAGTTGGGTATGGAAATTTTGGTATTCCGGAGGTTTGGGGCTAGATGCCTTCATATGTGGACTAATTCCTGTTTGCAGACTTTGACGAAATGTTGAGAATGGGATAATTAATAGCATACAATACTGATAAGTTGTTGTGGATCTTTTGAAGCATATTTATCAAATTGGGAAGAATCAGAATTTGGTTGGGACTATTTGGAAGATCAGCGAGAATATGTATTTTGTATCAGGTCAAGTTTGTGTGCTCCTGTGAGATTGTCATTTGGTTATGTTCTCAAGCAGAATGGACATTATTTGTGCCTTTGGCCTATGTTATGTGCTGCTCTCTTATGTTGTGGTGAGCTGTGTGGTTGTACGATTATTCCCCACGCATGTTGTAATTCTGTTCAGGCCTTATGGAGATGCGGGTAAGATAGCCCTCGTGATGTTGATTTGCTCATTGCACTTTATATGTGCTTGCTTCTCTCCTATTTTATTACTTCTATTCATTGCTCCCACAGTTTTACTTGTGTACTCTGCTGTGCTTGATATCAGTATTCATGTGATCAGTGAACCTGAGCATTTTGGCTCAATGAGCATTTGTGTCACGACCCCAGTTCGCCCTCCGTGAACTATCGTGACGGCACCTAGTCTTTACGACTAGGTAAGCCTAACAAATGCGGAAAAGAAACAATTGCGGAAAAAAAAAATTAAAAACCGAGATAAACAAAATGGAACAGTGTTTAAGATGTCGCCCGGCACATAACAGTACAAGAATCTCAACCTAACACTGCCAAAATCCGGAACCCCATGAATCACAAGCTAAGAGATACATAAAAAGCTCTAACTCCAGAAATGTCTATCAACAAGGAAAATACAGAAGGGCTATACTAGAACAGAGAATAAAAAGGGACTCCTCGGTCTGCGGACGCGACAGATATACCTTGAAGTCTCTACAAAAGCGTCTCGCCTCAAGGGTGGTAAGTCTGAGTGAAAGTACCTGGATCTGCACATGAAAAACATGCGCAGGAAGGGCATGAGTACACCACAACGGTACTCAGTAAGTGCCAAGCCTAACCTCGGTCGGGTAGTGACGAGGAAGGTCAGGGCCCTACTGATTATAGCTTAAAAATACGAGGTAAAACAGTACAGAATACAACAATATAATTAAAGGCTAACATTAAGAAGTATCACAGGATAATAAGAATAACAACAACTATAACAGAGACAAAATAATTACAAAAGGAATACCGCTCAACACAGAGATAACAACCGGGGATCTCTCAGTATCCCGAGGATCTCTTAGTATCCTCAATATGTGTACTGGGGGATCTCTTAGTATCCCGAGGATATCTTAGTATCCTCAATATAAATATGTTGGGGATCTCTTGGTATCCCAAGGATCTCTTAGTATCCTCAATACACGTGCTGGGGATCTCTCGGTATCACAAGGATCTCGTAGTATCCTTAATATACGTGCTGGGGATCTCTCGGTATCCCGCACTACAGTCCAAATCGGTATAGGTGCAGGGGATTTCCCGGAATACAAATCCTTAGTCCCAAAGTAAACAAGCAGGGGGATCTCCCGGGATACCGTCCCGTAGTCCCAAAGTAAACACACAACAGCAACACGAAGAATACTCAATTCAGTTCAAATTTCATACCAAGGTAAAAATAGGTATTTCTAACCTAGCATGCCACACATAATCCAAATAAGGCAGTTTGAACAAATAAAGCAACTAAGGCAATTAGACATGCTTCCCTAAGCTAACAACAGGCTTAAATTGCAAATAGTATAGGCAGGAAAGGAAACACAATTTGAGTTACTTAATGAAAACAAGATTTTCAACAATTAGCACAAGTACGCACTCGTCACCTCACATACAAGGCATTTCAAATATCAACAATACCAAATCCTAAGGTAAATTTTCCCCACACAAGGTTAGGCAAGCCACTTACCTCGAACCGACTCAAAATCAACCCGAAACCACGCTCTTGCCACGAGTACTCGACTCCAAATGGCCCAAATCTATTCAAATCAATTGCGTAATGTAAATAAAACTTTAAGTAACTGATTCCACTAATAAATTCTAAGCTAATACGCGAAATTAGGAAAAATGACCAAAACACCCCCTGGGCCCACATCTCGGAATCGGGCAAAATGTAAAAATTCGGAATCCTCACACTCTCACGAGTTTGGTCATACCAAAAGTACCAAAATCAGACCTCAATTGGTCCCTCAAATCACCACTCAAAGCTCTCCAATTAATCAAGCCTAACCCCTAATTTGACCCTTATTTCCCCTATATTCCTTGCCCAAATCAGTAGAAAATTCAACAATAACGATTTTGGGTTCCAAAAATCTTACCTCCTCGAATCTCTCTTGAATCCTCTCTCAAAAACCTCCCAAAAAGCTCAAAAATTCAGATAAAATGGTGAAGAATTGGGCAAAATCGCGACTGAACCTTTACATAGGTTCTGGCCCAGGGTTTCCGCACCTGCGGCCATTTCCTCGCACCTGCGGACCCGCACCTGCTGTCCCAGGTGCGCATCTGCAAGATTTCATTAATTGCAGTGGGCCGCACCTGATCTTCTTCTACCGCACTTGCGGTCTCACAGGTGCGCTCAATCTATTGCACCTGCGAAAACTGGCTTCCAAGAGCATAGCCGCATGTGTGGCTCCTCAATCGCTTCTGCGATCACGCCTGACTCACCTATTGGCCGCTTCTGCGGCTTGCTTCCGCATCTGCGGGAGTCGCACCTGCGGCCTCCAACCGCAGATGCGGTTATGACAACAACTATAAAACTTCAGCTGCAACTCCCAATTTCCTAACTTTTCGTCAACCATCCGAAATCACCCCGAGGCCCCTGGAACCTCAACCAACAGCACGAGCAAGTCATATACCACTTTCCAAATTTATACCAATCTTTAAAACACCTCAAACAACATCGAAACACCAATTCATCATCGAATTCAAGCCTAAGAATTCCAAAAACTTTCGAATTACGCTTTCGATCAAAAAGTCTTTCAAACCTCATCCGAATGACCTGAAATTTTGCACACACGTCACATTCAACACTACGGAGCTACTTTAACTTCCGGAATTCCATTCTGACCCCGATATCAAAATCTCACTATCAAATCGGAAACTTAAAAAATTCAACTTTCGGCATTTCAGCGTAATTAAGCTACGGACCTACAAAACACAATCCGAACACGCTCATAAACCTGAAATCACCCAACGGAGCTAATGGAACCAATGGAATTCCATTCCGAGGCCGTCTTCACACTGTTCCAACTACGGTCTAAATTCTAAATCTTACGCTCTCATTTAGGGACTAAGTGTCCCAAAACTCTTCGAAACTCCAAACAAATTCTCCTGGCAACTCACAATAGCAAAAAAAACACGGGGAATGCAGTTAATAGGGGATCGGGGCATTAATTCTTAAAACGACCGGCCGGGTCGTTACATCCTCCCACCCTTAAACATTCGTTCATCCTCGAACGAGCATAGAGACATACCTGAAGTACTGAAAAGGTGAGGGTAACGGCTGCGCATATCCTGCTCAATCTCCCAAGTCACCTCCTCGGCCGGCTGAACCCGCCACTGAACCTTCAATGATGCAATGTTCTTTGACCTCAGCTTCCGAACCTGTCTATCTAATATTGTCACCGGCTCCTCAACATAAGATAGATCCTTGTCCAACTAGACTGAACTGAAATGCAACACGTGCAACGGATCACCGTGATACCTCTGGAGCATCGAAACATGAAATACCGGATGAACTCCTGCCAAGCTGGGAGGTAAGGCAAGCTCATAAGCAACCTCCCCAACACGCCTCAATATCTCAAAAGGGCTAATAAACCTCGGACTCAACTTCCCTTTCTTCCCAAATCTCATAACGCCCTTCATAGGCGAAACCCGAAGCAGAACCCACTCTCTAACCATATAGGAAACATCACGAACCTTCCGGTCCGCGTAACTCTTCTGTCTGGACTGGGCTGTACGGAGTCTATCCTGAATCACTTTAACCTTCTCAAAGCATCCTGAACCAAGTCAGTGCCCAATAATCTAGCCTCACCCGGCTCAAACCAACTCAACGGGGATCAACACCGCCTACCATACAAGGCCTCATACGGTGCCATCTGAATGCTGGACTGATAGCTGTTGTTGTAAGCAAACTCCGCCAGTGGCAAGAACTGATCCTAAGACCCTCCAAACTTAATCACACACGTACAGAGCATATCCTCAAGAATCTGAATAGTGCGCTCGGATTGTCCGTCCGTCTGAGGGTGAAATGTTGTACTCAATTCCACCCGAGTACCCAATTCATGCTGAACGGCCCTCCAGAACCGTGATATGAACTGAGTACCTCTATCTGAAATGATGGAAACTGGAATACCATGCAGGCGAACAATCTCTCGGATATAAATCTCCGCCAGCCGCTCCAAAGAATAGGTAGTACTCACAAGAATGAAATGCGCGGACTTGGTCAGCCGATCCACAATCACCCCAATGGCATCGAACTTCCTCAAAGTCTGTGGGAGTCCAACTACGAAGTCCATGGTGATCTTCTCACACTTCCACTCCGGAATCTCTATCTGCTGAAGCAATCCACCCGATCTCTGGTGCTCATACTTCACCTGCTGACAATTGAGGCACCGAGCTACAAACCCAAATATATCTTTCTTCATCCGCCTCCACGAATAGTGCTGTCTCAAATCCTGATACATCTTCGCGGCACCCGGATGGATGGAGTACCGTGAAGTGTGGGCCTCCTCTAGAATCAACTCTTGAAGCCCATCAACATTGGGTACACAAACTCGACCCTGCATCCTCATTACCCCGTCATCACCAATAGTCACATCTCTGGCATCTCCATACAAAACCTTGTCCTTGAGGACAAGCAAATGAGGGTCATCAAACTGACGCTCTCGGATACGATCAAACAAAGAAGATCGAGAGACCACGCAAGCTAGAATCCGACTGGGCTCCGAAAGATACAATCTCACAAACTGGCTGGATAAGGCCTGAACATCCATCGCCATGGGCCTCTTTGCTGCTGGAAAATAAGCTAAACTCCCCAAACTCTCTGCCCGGTGACTCAAAGCATCGGCCACCACATTGGCCTTGCCCGGGTGATACAATATAGTGATGTCATAGTCCTTCAGCAGCTCTAACCACCTACTCTAGCGCAAATTAAGATCCTTCTGCTTGAACAGACGCTGCAAACTCCAGTGATCGGTATAAATCTCATAAGGCACACAGTACAAATAATGACACCAGATCTTCAAGGCGTGAACAATAGCAGCTAACTCAAGATCATGGACAGGATAATTCTTCTCATGTACCTTCAACTGTCTGGACGCGTAGGCAATCACCCTACCGTCCTGCATCAATACCGCTCCAAGGCCAATCCTCGAGGCATCACAATAGATAGCATAAGACCCCGAACATGTAGGCAATATCAAAACTGGGGCTGTAGTCAAAGCTGTCTTGAGCTTCTGATAGCTCGCTTCACACTCTTCCGTCCACTGGAACGGAGCACCCTTATGGGTCAGCCTGGTCATAGGTGCTGCAATAGATGAAAACCCCTCAACAAATCGACAGTAATAACTCGCCAAGCCAAGAAAACTGCGGATCTCTATAGCTGAGGATGGTTTGGGCCAACTCTGCACTGCTTCCACTTTCTTCAGATCCACCTGAATACCCTCGCTTGAAACCACGTGGCCCAAGAATGCCACGGAATCCAACAAAAACTCACATTTCGAGAACTTAGCATATAGTTTCTTCTCTCTCAAAGTCTGGAGCACTGTCCTCAGGTGCTGCTCATGATCTTCCCGACTCCAGGAATATACCAGAATGTCGTCAATAAAGACAATAACGAATGAATCAAGATATGGCCGGAATACACTGTGGATCAAATGCATGAAGGCTGCTGGGGCATTGGTCAGCCCAAATGACATAAGAAGGAACTCGTAATGACCATACCGAGTCTTGAAGGTAGTCTTCGGGATATCTGTCTCCTGAATCTTCAACTGATGATAGCCTGAACGCAAGTCAATCTTAGATAACACACAAGCACCCTGTAACTGATCAAACAGGTCATCGATACAAGGCAAAGGATAACGGTTCTTCACTGTAACCTTGTTCAACTAGCGATAATCAATACACATACGCATAGAACCATCCTTTTTCCTCACAAACAAGACAAGGGCACCCCAAGGTGATACACTGGGCCGAATGAAACCCTTATCAAGCAATTCCTATAACTGTTCCTTCAACTCCTTCAACTTAGGAGGAGCCATACGATACGGAGGAATAGAAATGGGCTGAGTGCCCGGCAACAGATCAATGCCAAAATCAATATCTCTATCGGGCGGCATGCCCGAAAGATCAGCTGGAAACACATCAGAGAAATCCCGTACTACTGGGACTGAATCAACTGTAGGGGTATCAATACTGACATCTCTGACATAAGCTAGATACGTGTCACACCCCTTCTCAACCATACGCTGAGCCTTAAGGAATGAAATAACTCTACTGGAAGTATGATCTAAAGTACCCCTCCACTCTACTCGCGGTACACCTGGCATAGCCAGCATTACGATTTTTGCGTGACAATCAAGAATAGCATAATGGGGCGACAACCAATCCATGCCTAGATTAACATCAAAGTCTACCATGCTGAGCAATAACAAATCGGCTCTGGTCTCAAAACCACTTAGAGCAATCAAACACGACCGATAAACGCGGTCCACAACAAGAGAATCTCCAACAGGAGTAGAAACATAAACAGGAGAACTCAAAGAATCCCGAGATACGCCCAAATACGGGGAAAAATAAGAGGACACATAAGAATAAGTGGAGCCTGGATCGAATAGAATTGATGCATCTCTATGACAGACCAGGATAGTACTTGTGATGACAGAATCGGAGGCGACAGCCTCAGTACGGGCAGGAAGGGCATAGTATCTGGCCTGGCCTCCCCCTCGAGGGCGACCTCTACCTCCCCGACCTCCACCTCTAGCTGGCTGAGCAGGTGGGTAGCAACTGGTGCTGTGATCATAGCCTGAGAACTCTGCGGGGCGCGCTGTGGCTGAAAAGTCTGTGGAGGTGCAGCCCTCCCACGTCTAGGGCAATCCCTCACCACATGGCGTGTGTCACCACACTCAAAACAAGCTCTGGGAGGACGTGGCGGCTGTGACTGGCTCGGGCCAGGTCTGCTGGACTGACTGCTGGAAGCACCCCGTGCAGGAGGCACACTAGATACTAGAGGTGCATAATAAGGCTCCTCAGGTCTAGGAGGAGCTGGAATAAAGTTGGCTGCTGGAAGAGCTGAATGAACAGGGCGACTCATATAGCCCCTACCACGACGAGCTGAAGCTGGGGCACGAGCACCAAAATAATGGCCCGACTCTCAAGACCTCTTGGCCTCCCTCTCCTCTCTGTCCCTAGCATGCATACCCTCAATCCTCCTAGCATGCTCACCACTTGCTGATAAGAAATATCCATCTCCAACTCACGAGCCATGCTAGACCTGATGCTGGGAATTAGCCCCTTAATAAACCGGTGAACCTTCTCGCGAATAGTAGAAACCAAATCTGGTGCATGTCTAGCCAAGTCGGTGAAACGGACAGCATACTTCGAGACAGTCATAGTACCATAGCGCAAATGCTCAAACTCTGCGCGCCAAGCGTCCCTGAGGCTCTAGGGAACATACTCTCTCGTGAACATATCTGAAAACCGAGTCGAAGTCAGGGAAGCTGCTTCATCCGGACTGTCTAACTCATAAGCACGCCACCACTGATAGGCGGCCCCACGAAGCTGAAAGGTAGTGAAGGAAACCCCGCTTGATCCTGATATACCCATGGTGCGGAGGATACGGTAGCACTCCTCTATAAATGCAAGAGCGTCATCTGAGGCTAGTCCACTGAATGTAGGAGGCTGATACTTCTTAAACCTCTCAAGCCTCTTCTGCTCCTGCTCTGAAGCTACTGCTCTCTCCTCGGGCTGAGCTGGGGCTACCGGCTTACAGGAATAATCTCCGGGACCTGATCATAATGCACTCGCTGCTCAGGAGTGCGGGCGGCGGGAGTCTGTGCTCCTCCCCCGGCCTGGGATGTAGCTGCAGCAAGGGGAAGCAACCCTGCCTGAGCTAAAGTGGTGTACATAGTGATAAACTGTGCCAGAGTCTCCTGGAGTGCTGGAGTAGTAGTAGCAGTAGGCGTATCAGGTGTCTGGACTCCGGCTGGAACTGCTCGTGGCACCTCGGTGGTAGCTTGCACGGGTTCTCTGGCTGTACCACGTGCGTGTCCTCGGCCTCTACCCCGGCTCGGGTAGCACGTGCCCTCACCATCTGTGAGAGAATAGAAGACAGAAGTTTAGAATTGTGATATCAAAAATCTCGCACGACAAGGAAATCAAATGAAGTGGAACTTTCCTAATAGTTACATAGCCTCTCGTAGATAAGTACAGACGTCTCCGTACCGATCCGCGAGACTCTAATAAACCGGCTTGTGATTCATGACTCCTATGAACCTAGAGCTCTGATACCAACTTGTCACGACCCCAGTTCACCCTCCGTGAACTATCGTGATGGCACCTAGTCTCTACGACTAGGTAAGCCTAACAAATGCGGAAAAGAAACAATTGCAGAAAGAAAATAATTAAAAACTGAGATAAACAAAATGGAACAGTGTTTAAGATGTCGTCCGACACATAATGGTACAAGAATCTCAACCTAACACTCCCAAAATCCGGAACCCCATGAATCACAAGTTAAGAGATACATAAAAAGCTCTAACTCCAGAAATTTCTATCAACAAGGAAAATACAGAAGGGCTATACTAGAACAGAGAATAGAAAGGGACTCCTCGGTCTACGGACGGGGCAGATATACCTCGAAGTCTCTACAAAAGTGCCTCGCCTCAAGGGTGGTAAGTCTGAGTGAAAGTACCTGGGTTTGCACATGAAAAACATGCGCAGGAAGGGCATGCGTACACCACAGCGGTACTTAGTAAATGCCAAGCCTAACCTCGGTCGGGTAGTGACGAGGAAGGTCAGGGCCCTACTGATTATAGCTGGAAAAAAAACGAGGTAAAACAGTACGAAATACGACAATATAATTAAAGGCTAACAATAAGAAGTATCACAGGATAATAAGAATAACAACAACTATAACAGAGACAAAATAATTACAAAAGGAATACCGCTCAACACAGAGATAACAACCGGGGATCTCTCAATATCCCGAGGATCTCTTAGTATCCTCAATATGTGTACTGGTGATCTTTCAGTATCCCGAGGATCTCTTAGTATCCTCAATATAAATATGTTGGGGATCTCTCGGTATCCCAAGGATCACTTAGTATCCTCAATACACGTGCTGGGGATCTCTCGGTATCCCAAGGATCTCTTAGTATCCTCAATATACGTGCTGGGGATCTCTCGGTGTCCGCACTACAGTCCAAATCAGTATAGGTGCAGGGGATCTCCCAGAATAAAAATCCATAGTCCCAAAGTAAACAAGCAGGGGGATCTCCCGGGATACCGTCCCGTAGTCCCAAAGTAAATACACAGCAGCAACACGAAGAATACTCAATTCAGTTCAAATTTCATACCAAGGTAAAAGTAGGTATTTGTAACCTAGCATGCCACACATAATCCAATAAGGCAGTTTGAGCAAATAAAGCAATTAAGGCAATTAGACATGCTTCCCTAAGCTAACAGCAGGTTTAAATTGCAAATAGTATAGGCAGGAAAGGAAACACAATTAGAGTTACTTAATGAAAACAGGATTTTCAACAATTAGCACAACTACGCACTCGTCACCTCACGTACAAGGCATTTCAAATATCAACAATACCAAATCCTAAGGGGAATTTCCCCCACACAAGGTTCGGCAAGCCACTTACCTCGAACCGGCTCAAAATCAACTCGAAACCACGCTCTTGCCACGAGTACTCGACTCCAAATGGCCCAAATCTATTCAAATCAATTGCATAATGTAAATAAAACTTCAAGTAACTTATTCCACTAATAAATTCTAAGCTAAGACGTGAAATTAGAAAAAATAACCAAAATGCCCCCCGGGCCCACGTCTCAGAATCGGGTAAAATTTATAAATTTGGAATCCTCACACTCTCACCAGTTTGGCCATACCAAAAGTACCAAAATCGGACCTCAATTGGTCCCTCAAATCACCACTCAGAGCTCTCCAATTAATCAAGCTCTAACCCCTAATTTAACCCTTATTTCCCCTATATTCCTTGCTCAAATCAGTAGAAAATTCTATAATAACGAGTTTGGGTTCCAAAAATCTTACCTCCTCGAAGCTCTCTGGAATCCTCTCTCAAAAACCTCCTAAAAAGCTCAAAAATCCGGATAAAAGGGTGAAGAAATGGGCAAAATCGCGACTGAACCTTTATATAGGTTCTGGCTCAGGGTTTCCGCACCTGTGGCCATTTCCTCGCACCTGCGGACCTGCACCTGCGATCCCAGGTGCGCATATACGAGATTTCATTAATTGCACTGGGCCGCACCTGCGCTTCTTCTACCGCACCTGCGGTCTCGCAGGTGCGCTCAATCTATCGCACCTGCGAAAACTGGCTTCCAAGAACATAGCCGCATCTGCGGCTCCTCAATCGCTTCTGCGATCACGCCTGACTCACCTATTGGCCGCTTCTGCGACTTACTTCCGCATCTGCGGGAGTCGCTCCTGCGGCTTCCAACCTCAGATGCGGTTATGACAGCAGCTATAAAACTTCAGCTGCAGCTCCCAATTCCTAACTTTCCGTCAACCATCCGAAATAACCCCGAGGCCCCCGGGACCTCAACCAACAGCATGAGCAAGTCATATACCACTATCCAAACTTATACCAATCTTCAAAACACCTCAAACAACATCGAAACACCAATTCATCATCGAATTCAAGCCTAAGAATTCCAAAAACTTCCGAATTACGCTTTCGATCAGAAAGTCTATCAAACCTAGTCCGAATGACCTAAAATTTTGCACACGCGTCACATTCAACACTACGGAGCTACTCCAACTTGCGGAATTCCATTCCGACCCAGATATCGAAATCTCACTATCAAACCGGAAACCTCAAAACTTCAACTGTCGACATTTCAGCCTAATTAAGCTACGGACCTCCAAAACACAATCCGAACATGCTCCTAAACCCGAAATCACCCAAAGGAGCTAACGGAACCAATGGAATTCCATTACGAGGCCGTCTTCACACTATTCCGACTACGGTCCAAATTCTAAATCTTACGCTCTCATTTAGGGACTAAGTGTCCCAAAACTCTCAGAAACTCCAAACAAATCCTCCCAGCAACTCACAATAGCAGAAACAAACACGGGGAATGCAGTTAATAGGGGATCGGGGCGTTAATTCTTAAAACGACCGACCGGGTCGTTATAATTTGGGAGCGGGCTGCACGCCGCAACAGATGTTATGTGGGTTGTACTTGATATCAATATTCATATGTTCAGTGAATCCGACCATTTTGGCTTGATGAGTATTTAGGAGGGGGCTGCACGCCGCAGCAGATGTTATGTGGATACCCTTTCCTTGTGTTTATTTGGTGTTGTGTCTTCCCTCCGTGGGACGATTTGATGAAAAACCTATACTTTTGTTGTCACACATGTTTTACTTGTTAGATAATTCTTCTACTTTGTTTTCCTTTATTTGTGCTGCATAATTGAGTTATTGCTGATTTGGTGTACAAATTGTGTAGTGTAAGAATCTGTGTGGTTCCGTGATGAGTTGTTAGTTGGATTGCTTGTACTAGCTGAGATGACGTTCTTAGACCTGAGATAGTGCTATGGTATTGGGGGTGGGGGAGTGTTTGGAAGTGAGAGGGTGTTTCTGTTAAGATTTAGGTAATGGCCCTTGGTGGGCGAGAGAGCTTCGTAACTTTTTGACTTCATGGGAGGCTATGAGTTTCCGCATGTCTCTTTATCACGGGTAGTGTTGTGGATGTCCGGAACAAGGTTCTATTCAATGTGAAGTATATTGCCGGCATCCAGGATGTTATTTGAGCAGCTATGGTGGTCAGAGGTTATTGCTTCGAGTATGTGAGTTGTGTGGAACATCATGTGGTTGTATTCTGGATTGGAATTTTTGGCTCAATTTAGCTTGTTTGGGTATGTTCAGTGTGATGATGTGGAATTCGAGTCCTATGATGAATTTCGGATGTTGAGGTTTGGGTCTATTCTAAGGTTATGGACTAAGGAGGAGATGAGACCTTCAGTTAAGCTGCATTGTCAGTTCCGCATAGGTTGGATGATGGGGAATCACCCCTGGGTGTATGTATAAGGAGCTCATGCAGTGGTTCGATGGCCTTGGAACGACTCCGGGCACGTTCGAGGACGAACATATGTTTAAGTGAAGGAGGATGTAATGATCCAACTGGTCATTTTGAGCAATTGCATCTGGTTCGGCAATTTGAGGTTACGAGCAGCTTCATATTATGTGTATCGACTTGCATGCGCAGTCCGGGCGTGAAACCTTGAAAGCTTTTACGTGAAAAATATGAAAAAAATAGTAATTTCTAGAGTTAAAACTTGGTTTTTAGTTGACTTTGGTAAACATTTTTGGTAAACGGACCCGGATCTGTGTTCCGACGATCCCGGGAGGTCCGCAGAAAAATATGGGACTTGGGCGTATGCCCGGAATTGGACGAGGTCCCTAGCTTAGAAAACAATTTTTGAAGAAAATTGTTGTACTGGTTTTTAAAGAAAATAAAGAAATAAATTAATGTTTGAACTCGTTGGTATAGGGACCGTATTTTGGTTTCGGATCCCGGTACAAGTTTGTTATGATATTTAAGTCCTATCTGTGAAATTTGGTGAGAATCAGAATTGATTTGATGTGATTTGGACGTCCGGTTGAAAAGTTAGAAAATCATGAGTTTTGAGGTTAAATTCATAGTTTTTGATAATATTTTGATGATGTGATCGTACGAGCAAGTCCGTATGATGCTTTTAGACTTGCGTGCATGTTTGGTTTGGAGCCCCGAGGGCTTGGGTGAGTTTCCGATAGGTTTAGGCTATGTTGCGCTTGTTTTTGGATGCTTCATCGTCGTTTCTTCAAGAAAAAATGATACCATATTGAGCAAATGCGATCCAAATTCAGTTTTTGAACCATTAGATCTGTATCAAATTTACAGAGCCATAGGAAAAAGAATCATCGAATTTGGACATCGTATGAGGAAGTTATGCTCATTTTCGTGTCGGGAAAAATTTCTGGTTTCTGGTGCGGTCGCAAATGCGAAAATTTTCATCACAATTGTGATGACTAGTTCGCAAATGCGAACTTTTTGTCGCAAATGCGACTTCTGCCAGCCCTGCCTTGTTCGCAAATTCTGAGGGTCGCAAATGCGACATCTGAGTCCTGTTAAATGAGATTTTTGACGGGATTTTCACCCATTTTTCAACTTTCTCAAACCTTAAACCTCCATAGGCGATTTTCCAAAGATCCAAACTTCTCCAAATCATTGGTAAGTGATCTCTAACTAATTCCTTTCATTCCTTAACAACTTTTAAAAAGATTTCAACCAAAAATCTAGAGTTTTCATGGTAAAAATTGGGATTTTTGGGTAGAGATTAGGATTTTCAAATTTTGGGGATTTAGACCACGATTTGAGGTCGGATTTCAAAACCAATTGCATATTTGGGTTCGTGGGTGAATGGGTGTTTGGTTTTTGTAAATTTTGTCGGGTTCTGAGGTGCGGGCCCGGGGAGTTGACTTTTGTTGACTTTTTGCAAATTGTATAAGAATCATAGTTTTATCAATTGAAATTGTTTTTTCTTGCATTGTTTGATGTATTCAAGTCGTTTTTGGCTAGATTGAGCCGAGCATTGATGAATTGGTAAAGGAAAAGGTAAATTGAGTATCGAATTGGCCGGATTGAGGTAAGTATCTTGCCTAACCTCGTGTGGGGGACTTCCCCTTAGGATTTGAGTCTTCTATTGATTGTAGTCCGTGTACGCGAGGTGACGAGTGCGTGTTCGGATTTATTTGTTGAAAGTTGGCCTTTTAGAGTTCTTAGGTCCTTGTATTCACTGAGTATGAAGTTGTTCTTGATATGATTGAGCTTCCATTTACTAGTTTCACCTCTACATGCTTTAATTGGATTTAATTGCTTTATGATTCATTCTTATTGCCTATTTGACTCTTATTTTGCTTAATTGAAGATTTTTACCTCTTCTATCGTCATGCTATCTTTCATAACTGCTTGTATTTATTGGAAACCGTTATTATCTCTCTTATAATTATTTAGTCTTAATTGAGGTTATGATTATCTTCCCGCTGCTCATCCTTAATTGAAATTGTTGTATATTCTTCGTAATCTGCCCAACCTTAAAAGAAGTTTAGGTATCCTATATTTAGTTGACATTTCCTGATTTTGAATTATTTGATTCGTGTTAGCTTCCTTGTTGTTGAAATACATATTGTGGGATCATTGCTTCACATTATTTTCTCCCTTGTTGAGCTATTCTTATTACGCTTAGTATTCTCTATTGTGGTTATTCCTTGTGAGCTAGTTTTACCGTCTCCTTGTTATCGAAAGTTCTCGAGTTGATTTACTTGCCGTGTTCTTGTATATATTGTCATTGTTGATGTGGTACTTGTTGTGGTAGTGCACGGGGTTTCTGCTGTGCGGTTGTTGATATTGTGATGCACGAGGTTTCTGCCGTGCGGTTTTTGATATTGTGATGCACAAGGTTTCTGCCGTGCGGTTATTGTTATGGGGTTGCACGAGGTTTCTGCCATGCTATTGCTACTGTTGACATATTGCACATGCGGCGTGAAACAAGGTGGACACTTATTATGTTATTATTTGCACACGTGGCGAGACAAGGTGGGCTATGTCAGGGATTGATTGTGACGATTTGTGATGGCCTGGGGGCATTCTTGTTGTTTGATATTGTGCTGTGGTATGCTTACCTCTATGAGTTTTATCTCGTGAAAGTTGTGAGAAAACATCTTACGTGATGTCCGTTCTTTTCCTTATGCTTATTAGCTGGTAGGAACTATGTTAAAGAACTTGCACAAGCATACACGTAGTTGAACACTCCCATTGGATATGAAGTTCTCCTGATATTTGCTGAGTATAAATGTACACCCTTGTCTACTTGTCATATATGTGAGAGTAGCTCTAGTTAGTGAGTGAGTTATCAGTGTGACCATGAGTTGTGATGGGGGCACAAGATGCCAAGTGTTAGGGTTCAGGTATTGGGACCCGTGAGCTGTAAGTTGTCCGAGGTTTGGTATTTCGTGGAGTCTGTTGGCTAAGACTTGATGTGAACACTGTCGTATGTTCTGAGTTATTGCTTATCTTTACTGTATTTGTGATTTAGGTTTTGGCTTTGTGATTTCGCTCGCTCTTCTATGTCATTATTATGGTATTTCCACTATTACTTGCTGTTTTTCTTCCCTTACTGTGATTGTTGTATTGTTAGCCATAGTGTGTAGTCTTTATATGTATACATCATATTCCGTTGTTCCTATGCTTATATTTGTACAGTTTATTAGATCGGTAGGTGTCTTGACTGTTCCTCGTCACTACTCCACCGAGCTTAGTCTTGATACTTACTGGGCACCACTGTGGTGTGCTCATGCTACTCTTCTGCACATTTTTGTTGTGCAGATCCAGGTGTCGATCGTTAGTAGCTGTGCGGACCATTGCTGAGGAGACTCAAGGTAAACCTGCTGCTGCGTTCGCAGGCTTCGGAGTCACCTTCTTACTCGTATTCGACTGTTTTCACTCCTTTCCAAACAGTTTATATAGAAGTGGCAACTAACTCTGTAGAGCTTATGACTTGTACTATCGGGTCTTGGGAATATGCTCATTGTACAAAGCATTCATTCCAGAAATTTTTTAAGATGTTATTATTATTGTTGTCTTCTGTAAATATTGGGCTTACCTAGTCCTTAAGACTAGGTGCCGCCACGAAACCCAACGGAAGGGAAATTGGGTCGTGACACCCTGACTTGTTGAGATTAGCGTGTGATATTTTTGGACTTTTAAACTTATTATTTTGTTAAAGAATCACTTATTTATTGCCTCATATTCCATTATTAGTGTTGTATTTCGTTCTTATTAATAATTCTTGCACATTTTGTTTATAGTATAATGACCACTAGTATGTGTCGATGCCGACCTCTCATCAGTACTTCTTCGAGGTTAGACTAGATACTTACTGGTACACATTGTTTAGGTACTCACGCTACACTTCTGCACAAATTGTGCAGGTTTTGAGGCAGACATCTAGTGTTCGTCTAGGCACGCATCCACATTACCCGGAGGACTAGTGGTGAGATGCTTCTCATGCTCCGTTTTGTAGCACACTGAGCCTTCTCTTGTTATGTTTTTCATTTCTGTCTATTCGGTTTTAGACAATAGTTTTAGGGAGTTTTGTATATTCTACGAGATGCTCGTGCACTTGTGACACCAAGTTTTAAAAAATTCTAGTAGATACTCATGGGTTTTGATTATTAAATCCACTATTTTACCCTCATGTTTAGTTTATGCTTTACATTACTACGATCACTTACTATTTGTTTCTTAAATAAATAATAATCAATGACTTTGAAAATATTAAAATAAGCAATTAAATGGATAGTTCATCGGTTGGCTTGTCAAGCGGTGACGTTGGATGCCGTCACGACCTATAGTGGATATTAAGTAATGACAAAGATGCTCTTAAAGGAGTAAATCATGTTATGAGCCACCCGGAGGAAGGGTAATGATGCTCAACATAGGAGGGATCTTGAAACTCACAATATTTGAAAAAAGAAAGATTCCACTAAGCGTGGAATTATTATAAGTTCAGTAGTTGCTGATCTCATTCATGAGTGTGAGCAATGTCCTACTGCTCAAGCTATGTTGACATATTTAAGAGAGGCATATGAAGGTACAATTGTAACTTGCTTTAGACATCTGACAATCAAGTTTAACACGT
This sequence comes from Nicotiana attenuata, assembly GCF_001879085.1. Lineage (NCBI taxonomy): Eukaryota > Viridiplantae > Streptophyta > Magnoliopsida > Solanales > Solanaceae > Nicotiana > Nicotiana attenuata. The sequence goes on from NW_017675301.1 coordinate 44,098, forward strand.
ACAAGAAGCACTATGATCACACTGTCAAGCGATACTTAGGGATGATGTCAAATATGATTGATCAACTCAAACATGTTGGTCATGTTCTCTCTGATGAGCAGCATGTTCATGCAGTGATTCGGTGTCTCACCAATAATTGAAAACATTTGAAGGTTAATTAACCCACAATGATAGCATCAAAATTTTTGTTGATGTTGCATGTCATGTAGATCTTGAAGAAGAACGGCTTGGTGTTGCTAAAGTTGTACCTAGTGCCTTTGTGTCAAAAATAAGTGATACAAAGAGTTCAAGCTTCAAACACAAGAGAAACAAAAAAAATGAAGGAAAGGGTAAGGAGAGCGAAGAAAGATCCTCCAAGAAAAGAAACTAGCCAAATTCCAAGAAAGGAAAATGGTTATACGAAAAGAAAGACAAAAGAAGATGAAGTGATACAATTGCAAAGCTCAAGGGCATTTTGCTCGTGAGTGCACTAAGCCGAGAAAGATAATATTTAAAAATGCATCTCTAAGTGCTATATATGTTTCTAGCATTGTTTTACTATGTAAGCCGTGATAAAAAAATGTTTATAGCGTTCCGTCGAGTTTCACCTGGATCAAGGCATGTATATGTGAAAAATAAAGTAAAGCTTGAAGTCAAATAGATAAGCACTTGCAGAATGGACATGCGTGGTGGACGATCTTTGATATTGAATGACGTCCTATATGTTCCAAAGATATGATGAAACTTAGTCTCTATGTCTGTTCTTCTAGATTTAGGTTTCAATTTGAACTTTAGTCACAATGGTGTTAGATTTACTCTAGAGAATATTTTTTTATGGTTTTGGACATCATTATTGATAGTTTTATTATGTTAAATTTTAATCCTTCTACGAACAACTATTATATTGACCGTTGTGTTATGACATGTTATTCTAGTAGCAATAATGTTGATGTTATTTGAGTTCTTTCTCTAAAATTGAAATGCCACCATGTGAAAATTATCTTGCCGGGAAGATTACACATAAATCATTTGGAAAGGTGTAACGATCCAAAATCCCAACCCGCCGTGATGGCGCCTAACACACTCGCTAGGCAAGCTGAACATAACAATAAAGAACCCAAAGCAGCGGAATTTATAGAAATAACATAAGTTTGAAACCTCAATATAACGAAACAAGGCTAATACATGATAAATACCCCAGAAACTGTTAAATACAGAGTCATGCGCTCTAATAAGGAAATACAAGTCTGAAATGACCAAGTACAATATTTTCTGAAATAAAGACAAGAGTACACAAGAAAAGAGACGTCAAGATTGCGGTCAAGAATGTAGTTCTACCTCATCTCTTAGCAATCAACTCTGCTACTAGCTTCGGCTACTAATGACTGGGTCCGACACCTAGATCTGCACAAATAAGGGCAGAGTATAGCATGAGTAAAACTAACCCAATGTACTCAGCAAGTATCATAACTAACCTCGGCGAGGTAAAAGAAGCAAGAAGATACTTGCAATAACCTATACAGTTCCATCAATTCAACAAGTACTGAATAATAATGTGATCAAGTCATAAAGTATAGAAAGAACCAAGTGTGTGTGTGCACAAATACTCAAGTTCTCTGCTCCGTCAATGATATATCATATAAAGATGATATGCAAATTAATCAGGTAATTATCCACAGAAATTGCAAGTAAAAATAAAATGCAAATCCAAAGAAAACACTGGCTAGATTGTCCTCAACCTTTCCATATCCGAACCAAACCACTAATCAATTTTTCTCGATATCCGCGTGTACACCATCAAGAGAGAAACAAGAAAGGGTGATCCTAGGGGGATGGATCCATATCCACATGCTGCATAGACAACTCACGTGCTGATAATATCAATACCTTGATTCGCACGGACAACTCACGTGTCAATATTATCAAATGCATGAATAACTCACGTGCCAATAATCACAATCCACCCGGCGTGGTCACAAGCTACCTGTCCAGATCATAACACACAGAAAACAAATATACGAGAATAGATGTACATGATCTTTGATTATCAAGTTTTACACTCCTGCACTAGTATAAATAACATGATATATTGTAGGTGTTGACGGTCAATTTTGACCTTCCCTTTTAAAATTTAATTTATTATAATGGATGTTTTGAGATTATTAAAATAACTTTTATATACATTAAAATACAAATATATTTACTATTTTAAGATTATTAAAATAACTTTTATATACATCACATAGGCTTTATAATTAATTTAACGAATTACTTCTTAATTTTAGTTAATTAGACTACTATATTAGTAACTTGAAATTAGTGTCATAATTTTGAAGACAAAGTATTTTACAAATAATTAATTATAATAATTAGTAGTATATTTGATAATTATAATTTGACTATATTTTTATTGAAAATAATTAAGTTTGTTTAAATTAATTTCAAATAGGTTAAAGACTAAATGGCTATAATTGCAATTGCACTCCTAAAACACAAAATGACTACCATTTAAATTAATTCCAGCCCAATACCAAGCCCAAATCCAGAATACCCAGTCCAAATAACCTCTCCCTCTCCACTTTGGCAATCCATGCCACTACCATTAGACCAACCATGACCTGCTATGTAAACTGTCCTACCCACTTACAAAACAAACACATTTAAACAAGATCATCCATCCGTTTGATCACCGGCCTTCATTTTTACTCTATTTCCCTCTTTAATTTTTAAACGCCCAGAGTTTTAATCTTGACCATTGGATCACAAAGATCCAGTGGCCACCGAAATTTTCCAAAAAAGTAGTTTAATCCCTAAATACCAGGACCGTTGATCTGAGCCCAGATCAACTCTCTCATTCTTAACTCATCTGACAGTTTTGCTTTCAACAGATAGTGTTCCTCCCTCTGGTAAAAGCTATCATCGTTCTCACCTCTGTCATCTTTAATTTCACTCAAGTTTGCTCACATCATCCACCCTCCGTCTTCTTCCGCTACCTAGTCTGTATCTGTAGCCTAAGGCATTGAATGCCACTATAAATAGAGTCTTTAATGCTCTCACCTAACATGCCTAATAAGAGCTAAGAAGCCATAATAAGAGTATTAAAACCACACTAATATTCTAAGCCTGGGATCTCTTATTGATTTCTATTTTTCTCTTTTGTTTCCGAGTCCGTTCACTGCTCAAAGCTTTAAGCTTTGGTTCTTGCACGGCTAAGTTGAGACCTTGTTTGGTCTGCTGCATAAAAGGAGGTCAGTATGCCTCCACTCTTTCTCTTTTGATTTTTTATCCGAAATCCAGAATACACTGTTGTCTTTCTATTGACTACCTTCGTTTATGATATTTGTCATTAGCTTATAACTATTTTTTCCTGCTCATAATAATTTGCTACTAATTTATGGTTGACTATTATACTTTTTATGTGTCGCTTCAGTTTGATTGAGTCATTATGTGACCTTGATGACTGTTATTTTGAATCAAACATCCCATACAATTAAGTTCTTTAATGTGCCTTGATAGTTTCCCATACTTGTTCTAACTTCAGATCTCTCTAATGTTCTGTTGTGTTCTTCACGCCTGTCACACTTATCCTGTTTAGTGTAGTCTGTTATTCTGTACTTGATATTGTTATTTGATTATTTTAACTAAGATGGATATAAATACTCAAGGTTTAATCCTTTACTACTTAGTTGAAGTATGTCAAGTTTTAATGTTTAAGGTATTCTCTTTCTTCACATGAGTGTTTGTTAATCTGAAGCAGCCTTTGATTTATTACTATGAAAGTCTTGTGTTCATATTTAAATGTTAATCATATCTGTGAGCCTTATTATATGAAACAGTCTCATTAAGGTAACAAGGCCAACTCTCTGATGAACTTCAGTAACTATTCTTGTATGTATTCTATCCCGATCAAGTCATCTCTTATGAATTAGGCTATAATCATATCTGCTATGGCTGAGTATTGATTAATAGGTCAGTAAGTTGAATGGAAGCCCATCATATTTGGACTACCTCTCCTTAATCTGTATAACTGATTTAAACTTACTTAGTATAGAGTCTCCCTGTCTTGACCATCATTCATCACTCATATTGGTTCATTTAATCCAATAGAGTATAATTCTATTTTGGATAAGAATCATATTACTATTATGGTGTTGGTGTATCGGTAATGATATTTGAGTCTACTCTCATATCTTTTATGTATCTCTGTAATTCTGTTAATTGTTTGATTGAACTAATGACTGATATGTAAGCATATGCTGATGTTAGTTGGATCTTCATATTTCACTTGTGCATGATTATGAGGTTGTCTTATATTGAGCTTAAGTTATGAAAGCTATTGAAGTGCACTCATGTTGTGATAACACATTTGTCTAAAACACTGAGTCTAAGTTTCCCCTCACACCTGAAGTCTAATCCCAAACACATTTAGCATGCTTCCCTTTATATGATGATATCTTTATCCTTTCTTGGACCTCACATAATGCCTTGATGGTAACTCTTCGATGACATAATCTCTGCTAAGTCCCTTTTGTGTGTGTTCGTGATCCTATGTTCAACTATATTATCCAACATCTCCGTTTAATTGACCACATGTGTTCCTACCTTGTTTTGAAAACTCTCCTGAATTCTGTCCAGTATACAAGTCTTAACTCTCAAACAACTTCTATCACCACTGCTTGAACATGAATGTCTGGTTTCATTTAATAGGACTGATTTGAAATTAAGACTTTCAAAAGATATAGATATGTCACTTAATGATTTGAGACCCTGTTAAATACACTTAAGAGCTTTGATTAGATTTGTGAACTTGTTGATACCCTTGGAATTTCTAATTATAATTATTGCCAATTTGTGGTCTTGTCAACCCCAGTTGTGATGTGAACATATGTGTCAATATCAGTAGGAGTTCTGATTGTGATTACTATCCTTAACTTCTAACAATACTCCTTGAATGCTCTATTCAAATTGGTAACATGTGCCTTATGATTAAGGTTAATGATTTGTACTCATCCTTGAAGTTGTTTAAACTGTATCTGAATCAGCATTCTTTGGAAAACATTAACTATAGCGATAAATCGGTAATGTGTTTAATCCTTTTAGGATTTCTAATTGTAATTGTTGACATATTCTCTCTTGATTCCCTCAAATTTTTTATTGCAATTGTTGGTACGTATATCTGTTAGCATTTCTCAGAAGTTTCAATTAGTTGTTGTTAACCTATGTACACTTGAGGGTCAAGGCTTAACCAACCTGTGATTAGTGAAATTGAGTGTTGTTAAGACAAACACACATGTACCTATAAGTTATTACACACTGGAGCTATGCTCTTTCTGCCTTCAAGATGTTTGGTATCAGGTGTCTGATCTCTTAACAGTAGCATGATAAGTATGTTTGGAACTCATTTTCTTTGGGAACCGTCTAATGTGTTAACCATCTACTTAGTTTTGGAAATGGTTGTGATGGTGTAGATAAACTGCCTTATGCCTTTATGGTATTCAGTTTGGTCCTGATAAGAAAGTTATATACTTCTGTGTTATGGTATTGCTATGGTGGTTGGTTTACATTAAAAGTATCTCATTGACACTTAAATCTGTGGGGAAGAATGAGTCATTAATGGTTAGGGGCATTTGGGAATACAGTTTAACTCTTGGTTAGGTTACTCTCCCTGGCACAAGCATTGCCCTGGGCCTTGAGACCTTTGGGAACCTTAAAAAGTCAGGGGATTCAAAAGGGGCTTTGACCTTGAGTGGAACTCTACCCTTAGCCTCTAATCCATTGATGTCATTATTCCTTTTGGGTTTAGTGTTTAATGATAACGAATGAAATTTAATGTAAATTGCCTAACCATATGTGACCCCACACGAGTATAGTTTGTTATATTTTTGTTCAAGTCATTTACTTGTGTATTTCATGCATGACTGTAAATACAGAATGTTATATCTATTGACTTTCTCTCTTTCCTTTGAACATGTACAACTACTGGGCCTGCTAAGTTCTCAAGGAACCCAGGCCCACACTGAGCGTCTTCAATCTGAAATCTGGAACTTGCTGTCCATTCCTGCTGATTATTGAGACTACCTCTTTCAGGACCAAACCAGAGTCACTCTTCATCCTTTACTGCTTTATTAATATTCCGTTATCTATATTATTTACATGTATATAACGTTTTCTCTCGTCATATTTGATTAGTATTTTGTTTTACCCTTTTACAAGAATAACTTAGGTAAGCCTTAAAAAATATAGGGTTAAAAGAAATACTAGAGAATCACTATTTTTCAATTCATAAATCATACACTGTTCATATTATTAATCTGCCACGCTAACGTTTTTCATGAATATTTTGAAGCTAAAATACTTATCAAAGACGGCAGTCCCTTTTTCAAAACCAGAAACAAAATGCGAGACTAGCTTTCTAAAGTGGATCGACTCTTTCAAACTTAAGTGTTGCCGCTCAGCAAAGACTTTCAAAATTATCCCTTCAAGTCAAAGATATAGGTAATTTTAGAAGCCAAGGAATACCTTAGAATCATTCGTTTATAAAAATTTAGAATTTTATGAACATCCATTCTCTTAAAACAAAAGTTTTCTACATGCTTCATGTAAAAGCTGTTACACCCCATACTTTCGTACGTAAGAGTACGTTGTAAATCAATTAATGTAAGCTTAGAAATGAAATCATCTTTGAAAAGTTTATAAAGTAAGTTAATCATGTTACCGTAGATGTTACAAATATTTAAGATCATGAATAACAAGTACCAAGATGGTTGAAAGGCTTAGAAGCTAAACGACTTGAAGAAGATAAGTTTTGTTGAAAGTCGACAAGTTTGGTGTTACACCCTGTACGTCCTAAGGTGATGTATAATGAATATGAGACTTATTAATCATGATTTGAATGTGTGTAAAGTCATAATATGACTATATATGATGTTTGAATATAAAATATAAAGTTTGGGAAAATTGGATTCAAGTTATGTAAAATCGAGTTAAGATTCGCCTTGTAACGAGCCGTTTTGAGAAATTAAATTCGTAAGCTTTATGATGTTATTTTGGGAAATATCTCATACCAAAATGAAGGTCTTGGAACCTAGTTTCTAACGGTCCAAACCATTTATTCATACGACTTCGGGGTAGAGAAATATAGATTTTTAAAGTAGGGTCGCCAAGTCATGTTGCCGCACTTCGGAGAAACTAGCAGGTTTATAGGCCAAGTTGCGACACAGTTTCTCCCAATCTATTGAGAGTTAAAAGGAGATCTTTATATGGAATTAAAGCTCCATGTGTCTAGTTTCTAACTGTAAAAACCGTTTGTTAGTACGATATCAGAGTAAAGAGATACAAGTGTCCAAAGTGGCACTGCTCAAGCTGCCAAACAGACAACTTACCCACCTGCTTGGAGAATTGAGGCGGTGGTCTTATCCACTTATATCTGGTCATCAATACAGATGTTACTCACACAAAACCACTCTCAAGATCTCCAAAATTATCCCTAACATATCTCAAGATCACAAGAACCAAACTCAAGGAAACAATAACTCAAATCATCATCAAAGATGTTAAAGACTACAAGAGAATGCTTCTATAGTGTTGAGGTGTGATTGAGGGCTATTGTGAGCTAAGTTGAGATGGGGTTTCGAGTTTTAGCTGCTGTACAAGGTATGTGCAACATCTTCTTGATTGTTCCTAAGGTTAATCTTATGTTGGTTGTGTTGTTTGAGTGAAGAACCATAAGATGCACTTGAAGGAACATGGGATACGGTTGTCTTTTTGGTTGGACTGTTTTGTGGCTAAATATATGGTTTGTGGTGGCTCAAAATTGTGAGAAATAATTTGATAATGCTGTGGCTGCTGTTGTTAAGCTTTCCTACGTGTTAATTAAGTTGATTGAAAAAGAAAAGATAAAAAAGAAGTGATTGACGATAAAAATTAAGGTGCTAGACGTATGGGGCTGTTTTGGAAGGCATTTTGTGGATGTTTTAAACTAGAAATAATATGGTACATATAAGTATGAAGTTATGAAGGTTGTAAAATAATTTATGGAATAATAGTTGGATTCAATTTTTATCTTTTTATGAGTAAAAACGAGCTTGCCACGCAATATGATTGTTAAGATAATCGGAGAAACTCATATTAGATTATATTGTTGTTGTTGGTTATAGTTGTTATTGTTGGGCTGTTGATGACCCTTAGTGGTCTCTGGGATGTATTAAAAATAGGGGAGTTGCTGCCCGATTTTTCTTAAGTCATACGACTAGCCAAATACGATGGTACGGCATTATATGTTAACGGCAAAATCATTTCACTTGTTGTAGATGCAAGAAGTTATTTTTAGCTTGGTTGAGTAATAAGGAAGAGATCATACAGGTATGTTAAGGCTAATCCTTCCTTCTTTTGGCATGATCCAAGTAACGTACGTAAACATAATGCTATTCTATAAGTGGTTCTACTCTTAGAAGTTAAGGATGTCTATGTTATTCATTCCTGTAAAGTGATATTCAAGCATGTCTAAGTGTGTTCCTAAGTATCTATTGAGGTATATGATTAAGATGTTAATATTGATAATATAGTGATACATGCATCTTCATTCATCTACCATCGTGCTACAGCCGGTTGGGCAGTCATGCATATTCATTTACCACCGTGCTATGGCCGGTTGGGCAGACATGCATTTTCATTTACCACCGTGCTACGGCCGGTCGGGCAGTCATACATTTACCATCGGGCTACGGTCGGTCGGGCAGTCATACATTTACCATCGGGCTACGGACGGTCGGGCAGTTACCACCGATTGGGCAGTTATCTATCATTATTTACCACCGGTCGGGCAGTCATACATTACCATCGGGCTACGGATGGTCAGGCAGTTACCACCGAGTGGGCAGTTATCTATCATTATTTACCACCGGTCGGGCAGTCATACATTTACCACCGTGCGACGGCCGGTCGGGCAGTTACCACTGATCAGTTGGGAAGTCATGCCTCATAAGATATGGATAATAGTCTCAAAGAGAAGCACTATATATATATATATATATATATATATATATATATATATATATATATATATATATATATATGTATGTATAATAAGTATGCATATACGGTGGCACTTAAGAGATTCAAGTTGATTCTTATATGTCTTTAATTAATGTTGACTTATTGTTATGTTTCAGTTCTACCTTACATACTCAGTACATTATTCGTACTGACGTCCTTTTATTGGGAATGCTGAATTCATGCCTGCAGGTATAGATAATAAGTTTGACAAGCCCTCAAAGTAGACAAGATTGACATTTAGCGAAGGATCGGTAAGACTCCACCTCATTCGGAGTGCAGCCAAGTCTATGAGTCATCGTGTTAGTGTTTTACTACAGACTTATGGGTAGACCGGTACCCTGTCCCATTTGATATCAAAAAATCTTAGAGGCTTTGTAGACAGAGTTTTCATTTTGTACAGTATGTCAGAGGCCTTGACGGCCCATATGTATTCATGTTTTAAGAACGATGGTTCATTGATACAGCGTTTGCCCACTTGTAGTTATACGTTATGAGTTGTGGCCATGTTGGCCCATGATAGTAAAAAAAAAGAGAGTTACAGAGTGGTTCGCTCGGCACAGTACGACAGTGGGTGCCAGCCACGCCTCCCCAGGTTTGGGGCGTAACAAAAACAAACTTACTCGAAGCCTCAAATCACACCCAGCAACACCAAAACCACGAATCGCACCCCAATTCAAGCCTAATGAAACTAATGAACTTCCAACTTCTAAAATTCATGTTAAACCATATCAAATCAACTCCAAATAATTTCAAATTTTGCAGTCAAGTCACAAATAAAACAACGGACCTATTCCAACTCCTGAAACTAATATCTGAACCCGATATCAATAAAGCCAACTCTCGGTCAAACCTCTCAACCTTCAACTTTCCAACTTTCGCCAAAAAGCACCAAATCAACCTACGGACCTCCAAATCAACATCCAGACATACGCCTAAGTCCAAAATCACCATACAAAAATATTAGAATCATCAAAATACCATTTCGGGGTTGTTTACACAAAAGTCAAATCCCGGTCAACTCTTTCAACTTAAACTTTCAATCTTGAGACTAAGTATCCCAATTCACTCCGAAACTACCCTGGAACCACTGCAAGTCCCATTACCCCAAATGAATATGGAAAAAGCAATAAATAGGGAAATAGGGATACAATACTCAAAATAACTGGTCGAGTCGTTACAAAAGACTAAGAGAGATGATTTTCCATTGTAATTAATCCATTCTGATATCTCTGGTCCAACAAAAGTGAGGGGTAGGTTTGCGCTTTATATTTCATTACGTTTATTGAATATTTCACGCGCTTTGGTTATGTCTATTTGTTTCACATAAATTTGAAGCACTTGAATGCTTTACGAGAAATAAATGAAGTTGAGAGTCAATTAGACAAAATGATTAAGACCTTAATGTAATGACCCTATCGATCGTTGAGCTCTAGCGAGTCGTTCGGTGGTTTGAGGCCTTGAGTAGCATCCATTCATGATTTATGACTTGTACGTGTGGTCGAAATTGACTTTCGGGAAGTTCAGAGTTGATGGAAAATTCTAATTTCGAAAGCTTTAAGTTGGAAGAATTGACTAAGGTGTGTATTTTTAGTAAATGACCTTGGAATCAAAATTTGAAGGTTCCAATAGGTTCGTATGATGATTTTGGATTTGTGCATATTTTCGGGTTGAGAATCGGGTGGCCCGGGAGCATTTCGGCTCCTATTATGGAAAGTTGGCATTTTGGAAGAATTCATAAGTCTGGGTTGCAGTGGATTTCAATGTTATCGATGTCCATTTGGGGTTCCGAGCCTTAGAATAGCTTCATTATGTCATTTATGACTCGTGTGCGAAATTTGAAGTCATTCTGGATTGATTTGATACGTTTGGGCACAAGATATAGAATTTGGAAAATTTGGAAATTTATAAGATTGATTCGAGGCGCGATTCATGATTTTTTATGTTGTTTGATGTGGTTTGAGGCTTCAACTAAGTTTGTATTGTATTTTGGGATGAGTTGGTATATTTGGTTAAGGACCTGATGGCCTCGGGTGGATTCCGGATGGTTAATGGATCGATTTTTGGACTTAAGAAAAAGCTGGAAATTTCTGGTTGCTGGTGTGATCGTTTCTGCAGAAGCTAGGTCACAGAAGCGACTTCGCAGGAGTGAGAAGTTCATCTCGGAAGTAGGGAAGGCTGGCTGGGGAAGGCTTCGTAGAAGCGGAAAAATGGAACGATTCTGCGGCCTCGTAGAATTGACGGAGCAGTCGCAGAAGCGAGCTAGAGCGTAGAAGCGATTATGGCTTTGCACCTGCGATTGTGCAGAAGCGAGAAGGAGCCCGAAGCTGCGATGGAGCCACTAACCAGTGGACTTCACAGATGCGCATTTGTGGTCGCAGAAGTGGCCAAGCTGATCGCAGAAGCAGAAAGTCGTTTGGGCAGAGGTGTTCTTTTAAAAGCGGGATTTGGCTCATTTTTCATCTCATTTTCTTCCATGGGAGCCTACCTTGGAGCAATTTTGGAGTGTCATCTTCATAATCTATTATGGGGTAAGTGATTTCTTCTCATTGTGAGTTAAATACATGAATTATACATGGATTGGAACATGGAAATTAGTAGAATTTGGAATTTTGGTAGAAAACCTAGAATTTGGTATTTTAGATTTTTGGCCACGAAATTGGATATGGAATTGGGAATAAATCATATATTTGAGTTAATAATGTTTCGGAAACCAGGCACGTGGGCCCGAGGGTTGATTTTATCAATTTTTCTAGTGGAGTTGGGAATTTTTATAGATTGATTAATTATGGATATTAAAGTATATTTTGTTTGATTTACACGTTTTTTGACTAGTTTTGGATCGACGGGCATCAGTTCGAGGTGTTAGAGAGGCTTTGGAGCTGGTTATAGGACTTCAGAGCGAGGTAAGTCTCATGTCTAACCTTGTGAGGGAAAACTACCCCTAGGTGACATAATTATTATGTGCAACTAGCTGTGGGTGCTACTTACGTATGAGGTGACAAGAGTCTGAACGTAGCTAAATCATGTTTATGTCCGGGTAGACTTAGGATCATGTATTAGTTGAATTATTTGAACTCATTCTGCTACCTTAATTAATTGAATTTTGTAATTGAAATTGATTTAAATATATATATATATATATATATATATATATGTATGCATATGTATATATATATGTATGTATATGTATATATATATGTATGTATATGTATATACACACACACACACACACACTAGGCTGAGCCTTATCACCTTGAGTTGTTAGTAAGTTATTTGAGAAACGGAAAAGGTTATATTCACTTTGTGCCCATGTATTGTATTATTAGCACGTCTCTCGTAATTCGATAATTTCCTTCATTTCTTGTGGAGCGGACCGAACGCCTCGGCAGTATAACAGATGCATCTATGGTTCGTGCCGCTCGACCCTCGACAGTGTACACATTATTCTGGATCGGGCCGAACGACCTCGGTATAATCGTGTGTATATTGCTAACAGCCTGATTATTCACGAGATTACCCTTCCACCTATACATGGTATTTTATATGGTATTTCTTATTCATTTGATACTGGCACTGAATATTTCGGAGCTGTTGAGTTAGAATACGAGAGGAGAAATTGAAATCGTTTAAAGAAATTTTGGAAGATTGTGTTAGTTACATATTTACCTTACTACTACTGTTATGCTTCTTATCTGTCTATGATCTACCATATTGATTTATGGGACCACTAGTAAGTGTTGATGTCGACCCCTCGTCATTATTTCGCCGGGTTTAGGCTAGATACTTACTGGATATACGTTGATTTACGTACTCATGCTGCACTTCTGCACTAAATGTGTAGGATCTGACACGTTCATTTGATGATCATCTTGTCGCATAGGCGCAACTATATAGGAGACTTCATGTGAGTTGTATCCTTGGCTAAGCATCGTAGTCCATAGAGTCTCCATCGTACTATTTATTTTATCCTGCCTTAGTTACATTCTAGACAGATGTTGTATTATTATTGTAGTCCTTAGTAAATACTCATGCAATTGTGACACCGGGTTTTAGGGATATACTAGTTGGTGCTTACGGTTCTGTATATTATCATCGCCTTTCATTTCTCTTATATACTACAAATTTTGGATGTTCTCGCGGATTTAAAAGTGTAAATTTCCTTTCTTATTAAAATTTATGATTTCGAAAGTAACAAAATGAGTAATTAAATTGATAAATCACTGTTGGCTTTCCTGACGGTGGCGTTAAGTGCCATCACGACCTATAGTGGATTTTGGGCCGTGATAGCTTCGTATCAGAGTTCTAGGTTCACTTGGGTCTCACGATTCGTGAGTGTAACGACCCGGCCGGTTGTTTTTGGAAATTACGCCCCGATCCCCCATTAAGTGCTTCCCCTAAGTTCATTTCTGCTATTTTGGTTTGCCGGGACGTTTGGTGTTGAGTTTTGGAAAGTTTTGGGACACTTAGTCCCTAAATGAGAGCTTAAGTGTTGAAAAGTGGTCCGTAGTTGGAACAGTATGAACACGACCTCGGAATGGAAATCCGATGGTTCTGTTAGCTCCGTTAGGTGATTTCGAGGTTGGAAGCGTGTTCAGAATGTATTTTGGGAGCTCGTAGCTCATTTAGGCTTGAAATGCCGAAGTTTAAATTTTTGAAGTTTTCGGTTCGATAGTGAGTTTTTAATCCGAGGGTCGGATTGGAATTCCGGAAGTTGCAGTAGCTCCGCCATGTCATTTGGGATGTGTGTGCAAAATTTCAGGTCATTCGGACGTGTTTTGGTTAGGTTTTTGATCGAAAGCGTATTTGGAAGAAATTTGTAGTTCTTAGGCTTGAATCTTTGATTTAATCAAGTTTCCGATATTGTTTTAGGTGTTTTAAGGATTGGTACAAGTTTGATAAGGTATTAGGTGGTATTGGTGCTTTTGGTTGAGGTCCCGGGGGCCTCGGGATGATTTCGGATGGTCGACGGGAAGAAATTCTAAAGTGTGCAGCAGCAGATTTTGAGTCTTCTGGTATTTCCGCTTCTGCAGCTTGGGAACCGCAGAAGCGGCTTCTTCATCGCAGAAGCGATTCCAGGCATCTCCGCAGGAGTCACAGAAGCGGTCCCTTCCTCCGCATAAGCGGGACCGCAGAAGCGGAGTCTGTACTTAAGTGAAAAACCGCAGAAGCAGCTCGTGGTCCGCAGAAGCGGGACCGCAGAAGCGATCCCTTGTCAAAAGTTAGAAAAAATAATTGGGAGCTCGGGAGAAGGCGATTTTGGGTGGATTTTGAAGAGAAAATCACTGGGTAATGTTTTCTTAACCCTATTTAGTTGTATTCCATCAATATATAGTTAAATCTACCATTAGAATTCGAATTCAAGGTCGAAATTGGGGAAAATTGGAAGAAACTTCATAGACCTAATTATTGAGTTTTGAGTGGGCAATTGACCTCCGATTTGGGAGATTTTTATATGGTCAGACTCGTGAGAGTACGAGGGTTCTGAAAATGTGAAAATTATTCGATTCCGAGACGTTGGCCTGAGGGGCGTTATGGTCATTTTACCTATTTTTGCGCCCTAGCTGTAAATTTATTAGCGGAATAAGTTGTTTGCAATATTATTTACGATATGTAATTGAATTGAATAGATTTGGGCCTTTTGGAGTCGGATACTCGTGGCAAAGGCGCGGTTTCTAGTGATATTGAGCCGGTTCGAGGTAAGTGGCTTGTCTAACCTTGTGTGGGGGACCTTTCCCTTTAGGATTTGTTATTTGTTGATTTGAGTGCCTTGTATGCGAGGTGACGGGCGCGTACTTGAGCCAATTAGTCACAATCCGGTTTTCTTAAGATATTGAGATTGAGTTCCTTTCATATTTGCTTTATTCTACTTGCAATTATAACTTGTGCTAGATTAGGAAAGCATGTTTAGTTGATTTAACTTACCTAATTGCTTAAGCTGCCTTAACTGTACTACGTGAAGCATGCTAGGCCAGTACTACCTGTTGCTTGTCTTTTGTACTTCGTTTCCGTGTACCTTCTGGTTGTGATTGCGCATTTACATTGGGACTACGGATGTGGGATTCCGGTAGCTCCCCCCCCCCCCCTTGTTTGTTTACTTTGGGACTTCGGGTTCGATTCCCGATAAATCCCCCTGCACTTTTACTTTGGGACTGCGGGTTAGATTCCCGATAGATCCCCCCTGCACTTTTACTTTGGGACTGCGAGTTAGATTCCCGATAGATCCCCCTGCACTTTTACCTTGGGACTGCGGGTTCGATTCCTGATAGATCCCCCTGCACATTGATGGTTGGACTACGGGATCACGGGAGATCCTTCGGATGCACACATATGATGGACTACGGGACGGTATCCCAGGAGATCCACTGGACAATTGAGAAAAAAGGGGCTACAGGACGGTATCCTGGGAGACCCTCATTGTTATCATTGGTATTGAGCTGTGTTTACTCTGTGTTTATTCTGTATTCGTGTAGTTGTTATAGCCTCGTTGACTTGTCTTATCTCACTGCTGCACTTATTATATCTGTCAGATTTTTATACTGTTAAATTATTATTATTATTATTATTATATTTTGTCTCAGTAGGGCCCTGACCTTCCTCGCCACTACCCAACCGAGGTTAGGCTTGGCACTTACTGAGTACTGCTGTGGTGTACTCATGCCCTTCCTGCGCATGTTTTTCATGTGCAGATCATTCAGGTACCTCCACTCAGGCGCACTATCAGTGAGGCAGGGGGTCTACGGAGACTTCGAGGTAGATCTGCTGTGTCCGCAGACCGACGAGTCTCCCTCTTACTCTATCTTTAGTACTTAGTTTTCCTTCTTCGGTTGTTAGAAATTCTGGAGTTTGGAACCTTTACTATACACTTCTGTAGCCTGTGTTGCCCGTGAGTTTCCGAGTTTTGGGAATTGCTTTAGACTTGTGATATTGAGTTGTACTTGCCAAGCGGCATTCAGTACAGTTTCCTTTAGATATTTGATTTGATTTTCTCTATTTTTCCGCAATTATAATATTTCCCCCAAATTTTAGGCTTACCTGGTCATGGGGACCAGGTGCCGTCATGACATGTTCACGGTTGGTGAACTAGGGTCGTGACAAGTTGGTATCAGAGCTCTAGGTTCATAGGAGTCACGGAACACAGGCCGGTTTATTAGAGTCTCGCTGATCGGTACAGAGACGTCTGCACTTATATACGAGAGGCTATGTAACCGTTTAGGAAAAATCTTCACTTCATTTGAATTCCTTGTCGTGCGATATTTTTGACATCAAATCTAAACTTCTGTCTTCTATTCTCTCATAGATGGTGTGGACACGCGCTACACGAGATGACCAGGCACCCTCGCCCCCTGCTGCCGCCGCCAGAGGCTGGGGCCGGGTAGAGGTCGAGGGCGCGCACGAGGTGCAGCCAGAGCACTTGCGCGAGCTGCCGCCGAGGTGCCACCAACAGATTCAGTCGGAGCCCAGGCACCTGGCACACCTACCACTGCCACTACTACTCCAGCGCTCCAGGAGACTTTGGCTCAGTTCATGAGCATGTACATCACCTTGGCTCAGGCGTGGTTGCTTCCCCTTGCTGCAGCCACATCCCAGGCTGGGGGAGGAGTACAGACTCCCGCCATCCGCACTCCTGAGCAGCGAGTGCAGGTTGAGCAGGCTCCCGAGATTATTCCGGCATAGCCTGCAGCACCAGTTCAGCCCGAGGATGGGTCAGCTGTTTCAGAGGACGAGCAACGCAGGCTTGAGAGGTTCAAGAAGTATGATCCCCCAGTGTTCAGTGGATTAGCATCAGACGATGCCTTGGGATTTCTAGAGGAGTGTCATTGTATTCTTTGCACTATGGGCATAGTGGATTCAAGCGGGGTTTCTTTCACTGCTTTTCAGCTTCGGGGAGCTGCCTATGATTGGTGGCGCACTTATGAGATAGACAGTCCAGTCGAGGCTGCTTCACTGACTTGGACCCAGTTCTCGGACATGTTTATGAGAGAGTTTGTTCCCTAGCGCCTCAGAGATTCATGGCGCGCAGAGTTTGAGCACTTGCGCCAAGGTGCTATGACAGTTTCAGAGTATGCCATCCGTTATACCAGGTTGGCCAGGCACGCACCGGCTTTGGTTGCTACAGTTAGAGAGAGAGTTCGCAGGTTCATTGAGGGCCTTATCCCTCCCATCAGGTCTAGCATGGCTCGAGAGTTGGAGATGGACATTCCTTATCAGCAGGTAGTGAGCATTGCTAGGAGGATTGAGGGTATGCTCGCCAGGGAGCGAGGAGAGAGGGAGGCCAAGAGGTCTCGAGAGTCGGGCCACTACTCTGGTGCCCGTACCTCATCAGTAGGTCGTTATGGTAGAGGTTATTCTGGTCGCCCTGTACATTCAGCTTTACCAACAGCCAGCAGTACTCCAGCTCCGCCTACACCACAGGAGCCTTACTATGCGCCTTCAGTTTCTAGCGCGCCTCCTGCGCGGGGTACTTTCAGAGGTCAGTCTAGCAGGCCTAGCCCCAGCCAGTCACAGCTGTCGCGCCCTCACAGAGCTTGCTTCGAGTGTGGTGATACACGCCACATGGTTAGGGACTGCCCCAGACTAGGTAGGGGTGCATCTTCACAGACTACCCAGCCACAGCGTGCTCCTCAGAGTTCTCAGGCTATGGTCACAGCTCCCGCTGCTACCCCACCTGCCCAGCCAGCCAGGGGCGGAGGTAGGGGAGATAGAGGTCGCCCTCGAGAGAGGGGCCGTGCCAGATATTATTGTATTCCTGCCCGCACTGAGGCTGTTGCCTCCGACTCCGTCATCACAGGTATTATACTGGTTTGTCACAGAGAGGCATCGGTTCTATTCGATCCAGGCTCTACTTACTCTTATGTGTCTACTTACTTTGCTCCGCATTTGGGTGTGCCTCGGGATTCTTTGAGTGCCCCCGTTTATGTTTCTACTCCTGTGGGAGATTCTCTTGTTGTGGACCGCATTTATCGGTCATGTTTGGTTACTATTCGTGGTTTTGAGACCAGAGCAGATTTATTGTTACTCGGTATGGTGGATTTTGACATTATTCTGGGCATGGACTGGTTGTCTCCCCACTTTGCTATTCTTGATTGTCATGCCAAGACCGTGACACTGGCTATGCCAGGTGTTCCGCGTATTGAGTGGAGTGGTACTTTAGATCACACTCCCAGTAGAGTTATCTCTTTTCTTAAAGCTCAGCGCATGGTTGAGAAGGGGTATGCCGCGTATTTGGCTTATGTGAGAGATGTTAGTGTTGATACCCCTTCTGTTGATTCTGTTCCAGTGGTACGGGATTATCCCGATGTATTTCCAGCTGATCTTCCAGGCATGCCGCCAGATAGGGACATTGATTTTGGCATTGATCTGTTGCCGGGCACTCAGCCCATTTCCATTCCTCCGTATCGTATGGCTCCTCCTGAGTTGAAGGAGTTGAAGGATCAGTTGTAGGAATTGCTTGGTAAGGGTTTTATTCGACCCAGTGTGTCACCGTAGGGTGCTCCTGTCTTGTTTGTGAAGAAAAAGGATGGTTCTATGCGTATGTGTATTGACTACCGCCAGTTGAACAAGGCTACAGTGAAGAATCGTTATCCTTTGCCTCGTATAGATGATCTGTTTGACAAACTTCAGGGCGCACAGGTGTTTTCTAAGATTGACTTGCGCTCAGGGTACCATCAGTTGAAGATTCGGGAGCCTGATATCCCGAAGACTGCCTTCAGGACTCGATACGGCCATTACGAGTTCCTTGTTATGTCATTTGGGCTGACCAATGCCCCTGCAGTTTTCATGCACTTGATGCACAGCGTATTTAGGCCATATCTTGACTCGTTCATGATTGTTTTTATTGATGATATTCTGGTGTATTCCCGGAGTCGGGAAGATCATGAGCAGCATCTGAGGACCGTGCTTCAGACCTTGAGGGAGAAGAAATTATATGCAAAGTTCTCAAAATGTGAGTTTTGGCTGAGTTCTGTGGCATTCATAGGCCATGTGATTTCTAGCGAGGGTATTCGGGTGGATCCGAGGAAGGTAGAGGCCGTGCAGAGTTGGCCCAGGTCGTCCTCAGCTACAGAGATTCACAGTTTTCTTGGCTTGGCGGGTTACTACCGTCGTCTTGTGGAGGGATTTTCATCGATTGCTGCCCCTATGACTAGATTGACCCAGAAGGGTGCCCCATTTCAGTGGACAGAGTAGTGTGAGGCGGGCTTTCAGAAGCTCAAGACAGCTTTGACTACAGCCCCTATCTTGATGTTGCCTACCGGTTCGGGGTCTTATACTGTCTATTGTGACGCCTCGAGAGTTGGCCTTGGAGCAGTGTTGATGCAGGACGGTAGGGTGATTGCTTACCCGTCCAGACAGTTGAAGGTACATGAAAAGAATTACCCTGTCCACGACCTTGAGTTAGCTGCCATTGTTCATGCCTTGAAGATCTGGCGTCATTACCTATATGGTGTGCCTTGTGAGATCTATACTGATCATCGGAGTTTGCAGCACTTGCTCAAGCAAAAGGATCTCAATATGCATTAGAGGAGGTGGTTAGAGCTGCTGAAGGATTATGACATCACTATCCTATTGTGAGCACGTGATTTTGCCCTATATGAATTATTCCTAGAAATTCAAACAAACTGATTTCTTTCATTATTTTGCAATTTTGTGGATTTTTGTGACATTTTATGTTAATTGTCTGCATTTTTGTTTGTGCATTTCTATTAATGAAAAAAAAATAATATGCTTGGCATGTGCATTTAGGGCTTAATTTCACATTTTAGCATTAATTAGTAATTAAGTTACTTTACAAAGAAGAAAATAACAAAATAGTTTATTTTGCATTTTTAACTAGTAATTTTTGAATTTGTCATGAGTTTCCTTTAAATTAGGACTTAATCAATTTTGAGGAAATAATTAGTTTAATTTTGGGAATAAATCAGGTCTTTATTTTAATTTTGCATTTTTACAAAATCTGAAAATATATAATAAAAAGGAAAAAGAGAAAAATTGAAGAGAGAGGAGTTTAAAGAGATTTTAATTGGTTATACAAATGTGGGCCAATTTTTTTTAATAACACCAGCCCAAAAACAAAATCCCTCCCAAAAACCAGTTCAAAATCGGCCCAAATCCAAAAGTCCACCCGGTCCAATCCCGTTACACCACAAAACGACGCCGTTCCATCTTAGGTTAATCTGGACCGTCGAGGTTAATTGATCAGAGCCCAGAAGTCCCCTACCCTTAATATATATATGTCTGAACAACCCCTCCCCCCCTCAGAACCCCCCCTACCCTCGCCGTCTCTCAAACCCTGATCGTGTAACACCACCGTCGCCCACCGTAGCACCACCGTCTACCACCGTCCCTCCGCCGTCCGCCGTCGGCCGGAAATCGCTCACGGCGGCGGCCGGCCTCCGTTCCCGTCCAAATTAACACCCTTAAATCCTTTTCTCCCCCTCTTTCCATATCTGGCCTTAGATTCACTCAAATCACAGTCGAGTTGCTCGAATATTGGATCGAAAACCTCCGGCCAAAACGCAAAGTCACCCAAATCCAACCAAATGAACACCCTAGGACCGCCCTATTCTCCTCTTTCAAACCCCCTAAACCCCGTCCCTCAAATCAAAGCCGAACCCTTCGAATAACGGTTTAAAGTTTTCCGGCCATGACATCAGATGTCCCAAATTAACCTAAATTCACACCACAGAACCGCCCAAGCCTCCTCTACCCAACCCCCATAGCCACTTGTTTCGAATCTGCCCGGAACATTACAAATTCTAAATCCCAGATTCCGGCAGAACCCTAACTCAGAAATCTTGGGGATTTTGGACCGTAATTTCCCTAATCACGTGTTTTCTTTTGAAAACACACGATTAGGGATGTTACGTGTCAAGAATCCCGGAGGATTCAAACAACAATGGCTGGCCAGAGTTCGTTCCATAGTCAGTAAGCCTTCTTGTTCCTTTCTTTGTTGATTTTGTTGACTTGTTTGTTTAGCTTTAATTAGGGTTTGTTTTTTCCTGCATGATACTTAAATTAGGGCTATAGGGTTTCAATTTAACTGTTGTTTGGATAGATATATTTTGATTCGGGTTAGCTTTCGATTATGTTAATTGTTACCTATTGTTCAAAATCCTGACAGATTAGTTTCATGACTAGATGTAATGAATTAATAGTTTTAATTTTGTTGTTAGTTTAGATCATTTGAATTTCCATAATTGGTATTAGCTAGGGTTAATTAGTTCAATTGGAAACTGGTTAATTAGGGCTTTTCTTTAAATTACTGTTTAAGCCTTAATAAATTTAGGTTTCAGGATAAATTGGTTAAGTGTAATTAAAACATGTTGGTAATTCTAGGAGAGGTTTGAGGGTGTTTTAGGGATTGAAAATGGCATGTTTTGCCAAATTGGTAATTTTAGAACCAAGGTAAGGATAGAATAGGAATTGTAATGGGTATAGAACCTTCTAGGATGGACTATAGTGCAGATTTCAGTAAACTTAGGGTAGTTACTTGTGTAACAAGTCAAGAAACAAGGGGTGGAAAATAGAATTAAGATAGGGACTAATGGGTAAAGTGAAGTTCTGAAATTGGACCCTAAGTTTGCCTATAAATAGGCATTCTTTTGCCTTGTACAAGAAGTTTTCAGGAAGCCTAAAATTCCCCCCAAAAACAATCTTCAATCCTCTATATTTGAAGTTCAATTTCAGCTCAAAAACTCTCTTAGATCTTAGCTCTCTCAAAAAATACGAAAAATACAAAAAAAAAAAAAAGCAATGCAAAAAATACAAAAAATAGAAAACCTACTGTTGCATTAATGCTCCTGAAGTCAAGTTAGAATTTCAGTTGATAAGTTGCATGTTTTAGCTTAATTTCTGATTGTGAGAGTTTCAGAGGTGTCTTGGTTGGTTTTCAGTGATTTTGGGGTTTCATCCAGACTGGTTTTAAGTCTGTTTTGGTCATTCCGTTTGGTTTTAAGCACTTCTAGATTTCTGGGTTGATTATTTGGGTCTGCTCGTTTTTCTATATTACTGGGAATAGATTACTGCTATTGCTGTTCGAGTTACTGCTGTAGCTGACCTTTTCTACTTTATTTTTATTCCCATTCCAGGTACACGACTTGGCCTTTGATAATT
>NW_017675301.1:66324-70842 GCF_001879085.1 Nicotiana attenuata
GTAGATTAAATTTCTGTTTGTGTTTTACTAAGTGGACTGATAAACTGCTAAGTATGAATGTGTCTAGCTGAATCATTAAGTGTATATTTGTGTATTGAGAAATGAACAGGAACTTTAGTTGTTAAGAACCAGTTGTGATTAATTGGAAGAAGTTCATGTTAGCTTTAGTTAAATTCATGTCAACTACTTTCAAGTCTGTTTTAAGAAAAAAAAACTCATGTAATGAGATGGAATTTCCAGTAGCAATTGTAGTGTAGATCGCAACCATAGGTGAACAGGTTGGCTTAATTGATGAATTCAAGTCAAGTTCTGGTGTATTAATTTGCAAGTAGGGGGAGCAATGTTCAAATAACAATAGACTTCTGAAATCAACAGTTCGTTTGCTAGAAAGGGTATCGAATTGGGCTTGCGGCTGAACGCTGACTTAGTAATGTAGAAATTTAATTCAAAAGTTAATTAGTCCATTTTGTGTAGTAAAATCAGTGTTTGCAGTCTGTTTGTCACCTAGTGAATTTAGTAAGATAATCTAGGTATCAAATTGGAGCTTGAATGGTTAACGTTTCATTACTAGCATTTTGAGTAATTTGAAGAAATTTCAGTGATTATTTGTCCAATTTGTATTGAAATATGGCATTTCATTGTCATGGTTTGGGTTCGATACTGCCTTGGACGCCACAACTGCCTGGGCCTGTCTTCTGCTCACGTGGGCTCAATTAGTTTCAGTGATTATTTGTCCAATTTGTATTGAAACTGACATTAAGGTTTGCTTTAGGCCGTTTGAGTTAGTCCATTAATTTGGACTCGGATTGAAGGTTACCATTCATAGTTTGAACATAGTATAAGTTTGGGCTTTGAGTTAGATAGCGGGCTCAAACTAAGAGGTTCCTCCTCTTGTTTGAATCCGGATTTGAACTCGAGGCCCGAAATTCATAATATTAATCAATTAGGACTTTTTTTTCTTCATTACTAGAGAGAAAAGTATAGAAAATCATAGTCACTCTAGGATTGGCTTTTAAATAAAATGATGAGACGAGCCTCGCCAAATAAAAATGCAAATTATGGGGCCCTCACTCAACGCTAAACTAAAAATACTTAGACTTCGGGATGGGCCGTTTAGCGAATTTTATGGCCCTCCCCAAAGATAATAAATGCGCAGTTGCTTTAGGCGCGTATTTTAATAATATTACCTTCCTAAATGTGGGTGCACATTTATGTGACCCAAAACCAAATCTCAACGAAGTTGAAATGTGTTGACAATCGCGGGTGCACTGGTGCGACGTGGTTCGAGACGCATTTTCACGACGTTGCAATTCTTATTAAAAATGACAATAAAAGTGATTTACTACTAAAAGGCATATAGGTTAGAATATGTTTTAAAATTAAATAAAAGCAAATACAACAGTTGAGCGACCGTGCTAGAACCACGGAATCCGGGAATGCCTAATACCTTCTCCCGAGTTAACAGAATTCCTTACTCGGAGTTCTGGTTCGCGGACTGTTAACAAAGTCATAATTTCCTCGGATCGGGATTCAAACGGTGACTTGGGGCACCATTAATCTCCCAAGTGGCGACTCTGAATATTAATAATAAATCCCGTTCCGACTGTCCTTTAATTGAAAAAACTCCTTTGCACCCTCACCGGTGTAGCGAAAAAGGAGGTGTGACAGCTCTGGCGACTCCGCTGGGGATCGAACTCAGAATCTCTGGTTCAGGGTTCAGAATTCGAGCTTAGATATATTGTTGTATTTGGCTTTATCTGATTTTCCTACATGTTTCATGCTAAATGTGCAAAATGTTGCTTTTTACTGCTTTGATATTATCTGAACTGTATATAAACTGTGCCGAAACCCTTCTCTTCTCACCTCCGGGGATGTGCTTAGTGGTTGAGACTCCCTATTCTGTTAGTGTCAATACCCTGAAATAAGAAAGAGGCCGGACAAGTTACTAAGCCGGATGGCCTTTTGGTTCCCGGTACGTAGCCCCCTCCTCGACTCGAGTTGTCCGCTCGGGTACACAGTCTAGAACACATACCCAGGTTTTGAACCTAGAAGAACTTGACTTCATACCGGATCCCTAGTAGGAACGCTTATCTGCATCACGTGCATTTTGACTTAGGGGACTCAACACAGGGGTTGGGTCCGTCTAGGACAGGTGTACCCGGAATAATGGACCATCCTGATACATCCTACTTGTGCATTTATCTGTTTTGGACTCGCATGCTGACCGGCTTTGAATATCGGGAAAATTGAAAAACAAAAAGGGGAAAAGAGAAAATAGTAGTGCGGAGAGTTAATTACCTATATTAGAAAAACCAATGTGCAAGTAGTGCCGAAATGCTGCCGAATTTTGAGAAAATGAAAAAAAAAAGAAGAAAAGTTCTTTCTAAGTTTGCCAATGGAAAAGAAAAACAAAAAGAGTTTTATTTTCAAATTAGTTTATTTTATTTGCCGCTGAAAAGAAGATATAAAAAAAAAATAAAAGACTCTTGCTTTCAGAAATAGTGTATTTGCCAAAAACAAAAAGAGTCTTGTTTTCAAAATAGTTAGATTTATTTGCCCGAACTACGCTGGTTTGATTCTCACCTGATGTGAGATACGTAGGCAACCCTCATCGGGTCCAACCTCCCCTTTTTCAAAAATAGCCAAAAAATGCCAAAATTTTTAATTTTATCATGAATAAGTCGGGTGCCGCCATTCTTGTTTAAAATAAGCCGAATGTCCCCAAAAGGGCGCCGGAAGGCTGTTTTTGCAAGAACAGCCACCTCGAGTCATTTTTAACGGTTAGCAGGCACGACCTTAAAATCTTCCTTATGAAGTGCTGAAAGGCCGTATCCGCAATACCAGCTGTTTGTTTAACTTGGAAATTTGAACAGAGATTGCGCCATCTTTTCTCTTTTAGGTCAAAATAAGTGATTAAAATCACCTTAATAAATGTGCAGGATGAGCATGACTCAAAATGAATTATTTTCAATCATGCATAAAATCCCTTTGGAGTTACGTCTGTGGTGGAACGATTTAGGCAGAGAAGGACAAGATGCAGTCAAGAAACACTTGAAAGGGCTTACCGGTTTGCTCGATATCGTGCCTCGGGGAGATATTATTAGGGCACTGGTTACATGTTGGGATCCAGCACATAATGTGTTCCATTTTTCGGACTTTGAGCTTACCCCGACATTAGAGGAAATAGCTGGCTACATTGGAAAGGATGAGGTTCCGTTGAGGCACAAATACTTGGTTGCCCCCAGAGTTGTAGCCGTGCACAGATTTCTAGACTCTTTGAAGATACTCAGAACCGTCCATAACACAGATCTGGCAAGTGGCTTTTGTACTCTGAGCTTCATATATCATCGATATGGCCATATCGGGGGGTTCAACAACCCAGAAAGTAAGATATGTAGCAAAGGAAACCACCCAAAGTGGGAGGAGCATCGACGTTTCGCCTTCATGGTAGCTTTCCTGGGGCTTTTAGTATTTCCAAGGAAGGATGGGAACATTGACATAAAAATAGCTGGGGTCGTCAGCACATTAATTACTCAAGCCAAAAGTACACTTGCACCTATGATATTGGCCGACATCTTCCGTGCTCTTACAGCTTGCAAGGCCGGGGAAGCTTTCTTCGAGGGGTGCAGTCTGTTATTACAAATGTGGATGATCGAGCATCTGTGTCATCGCCCTCAGTTTTTGAGCTACGGGTCTCCAGAAAAAACATGCATAGAAGAGTTTTACACGAGGATTAAAGGGGCTGAATTGCCAGAAGGAGTCACGGGTTGGACAACATATTTTCGGTCCCTCACTGCTAGCCAAATAGAGTGGACACTGGGATGGTTACCCGTTGATGAAATCGTATACATGCTGGCAGCCCGACCACATTTCCTTCTGATGGGGCTTAGAAGCATTCAGCCTTACGCACCGTATCGAGTGTTGAGACAGCTGGGGAGATGCCAGATAGTACCTAAGGATGATGATCTCAGTTTGCAAGTGGTTGAGATTGGCCCTGATGGCCAGTTTCCTGAAGCAATGGTCCGCCAAGTCTGGAGCGAATGTCAATATTTGACGGCAAACACTTGTGTTCGAGATCGAGCCAAAGGAGAAGTGTCGCTTGATTATCAGGCTTGGTATAGAAGGGACGTTGCATTCGGAAGACCGGCCAAACGACCGCACATCCAGGAATTTGTTGAATCATCACGAGAACAGTGGGATTGGTTAACTAAAGAAAATGAGTATAGGGCCCGCATAGGAGCATTGGAAAAACAGGTCCAGGACCTCCGATTTGAGAATAGCTTGCAAGCCGCGGCTGATGAAGGTGAGAAAAAACAATTGGCGAAAGAGAATGAAGCCTTGCGAGCCCAAATCAAAAAAATGAAGTTAGAGGCCGATAATCCTGTCAGAAGTGCCAAAGATGCAAAGCTTATAGCAAATCTAAGGCAAAAGGTGAACGACTACAGTTTTGACCGCAACAAGGCCGACAAGGAATTAGCTGGGGTCCGGAAACAATTGGCTAAAAATGCAGAAGAACGG
>NW_017675302.1:0-21932 GCF_001879085.1 Nicotiana attenuata
CTTCTATCACCTTCATTCAGCTGCGGCTTGCAAGGTGTTTTCAAACCGGAGCTCCTGAACCTGTTTTTCCAATGCTCCTATTCGGGCCATGTACTCATTTTCCTTGGCTAACCAATCCCATTGCACCTGGGCCTCGTTAGTGAATTGTTGTACATGTGGCCTTTTGGCGGGTCTCTCAGGGATTTGGAATCTCTTACCAAACCAGACCAAGTATTTGGGATCTACCTCACCTCTGGCTCGGTCCTGTACTATAGTCTTGGGTTCAAGGTACCTGCACTCATTCCAAATCTTTCGAATTCTGCCTTCAGGGAATGCAGCTTTCGGGCCTAACTCGATGACTTGCTCACTCAGGTCTTCATCGTTGTGCACTGTCTGGAATCTTCCAAATTGTCGCAAAACTCGGTAAGGAGCATAAGGCTGTATGCTTCGAATTCCCATCAAAAGAATATAAGAGACCTCTGCTGATGTGTATACAACTTCATTAGCAAGAAGCTATCATAAGCCCATTCAACTTTATCTGCGGTCAAGGATCTTAAGCATGATGACCAGGCCTCAGTACCCTCGGGGAATTCAATACCTGTTACCCGGGTCTCGAATTCTGCAATACAACTTACTCCAGTTAAACCGTAGTTCATATAGTCCGTGCGGTGATAGAGGTGTTCCTGTATCCACAATTGTAAGAGCAAATTGCAACCTTGAAAGAATTTCTCCCCTTCCCGACATTTGGTCAAAGCTCGATACATTTCTGCTGCAATCAGGGGAACCACTGTGCTTGTAGGTTTTTTCATGGAAACATCTAGCATCCCTACCAGGCCAAGGTCTATGTGACCGTCTTTTCTTGGACAAATTACCACTCCCAAAAAGGCTACCATGAAGGCTAATCCCCGTCGGGCTTCCCATTTGTCTTTATTTCCAGCATGTGTCAATCCTGTGTTGGGTTCCTCGAAACCTTTGGGGTTACCATACCGGTGATATAAGAAATGCAATGTACAACACCCCTCCACCAGATACGGGTCTTGAATATCCCGGCTGTTGTTCAACAAATCCAAGAACCTATGAAGGGTTACCGGTCGTGGGGCAATGGGTATCTACCTCGGAGGTTCCCGTTGAGACCGGCGTATCCGGCAATCTCTTCTAATGTAGGTGTGAGTTCAAAATCTGAAAACCGGAATACATTACGGGTCGGATCCCAGAATGGTATCAATGCCTCAATAATATCTTTTCTTGGTTTGATGTTCAGCAAATCGACGAGACCACCCAAACTTTTGACCACGGTATCTCTGCTTCCCTTTCCCAAATCATGCCACCACATATGGAGTTTCAAAGGGATCTCGCTCAGGACTGAGAAGGTTTCGATGTTACTTGAATCCATCCTGCACATTTATTAGGGGACTGTAATGACTTATTTTGAAAAAATGGCTATTTGTGCAAAAATTCTTTATTTAGAAAACAGGCCTTGGATTTGCAAATATGGCCTTTCAGCACTTTTGGGAGGAAGATTTTAAGGCTGTGCCCGCAAACCATGTAAAAAATGACTCAAGATGGTTGTTCTTGCAAAAACGGCCTTCCGGCGTCCTTTTAGGGACATTCGGCTTATTTTAGACAAGAATGGCATCACCCGACTTATTTATGACAAAAATTAAAATTTGATATTTTTTGGCTATTTTTGCAAAAGGGAGGTTGGACCCGATGAGGGTTGCCTACGTATCTCACATCCGATGAAAATCAAACCGGCGTAGTTCGGGCAAATAAACCTAACTATTTTTGAAAATAGGACTCTTTTGTTTTTGTTTGCAAATACACTATTTCTGAAAGCAAAATTCATTTTTATGTTTTCTTGTTCAGTGACAAATAAACAAACTAATTTGAAAATAAAACCCTCTTTTTTCGTTTTTCTTTTCCATTGGTAAACAAAACAAACTAAAGAAAGCTACTTTCCTTCTTTTCTTTCCTTTTTTTCAAAAATCCGGCAGCATTTCGACACTACTTGGACACTGGTTTTTCAAAACTAGCGGTTACCCTCACTTAGTCCCAATACTGCTTATTTTCATAATTCACTCATTTAGACAAGTCGGTCAACATGCAAAGCCGAGCAAATGAATGCGCAAGTAGCATGTAAGATGCATCAGGATGGTCCATTGTTTCAGTTCACCTGTCCTAGACGGACCCAACCCCTGTGTTGAGTCCCCTAAGTCAAATGCACATGATGCAAACAAGCGTCCTACTAGGGATCTGGCATGAGGTTTTGTTCTGCTAGGTTTAAACCCTAGGTTTATTGGTCTAGACCTGGCTTACCCGAGCGGACAACTCGGGCCGAGGGGGAGGCAGCGTACCGGGGATACAGAAGCTCCGCCGGCTTTGCAACTTATCCAAACATCGTTCTAAATGGGAAAAGACTCTAAACAGAAGAGAAGCTACACGAAGTGCACCCTTCTCCATGATGTAGAAGACTCAGAGAGAGGAAGGGATTCGCGACAGTTTATATACAATTCAACAAATATTAAAGCGATAAAACATTTAGCACAAAAGGCATAGAACATGTAGCAAAATTAAATATAGCCAAATATAACAATTTAACTGAGCTCGAATTCTTGAACCCTGAACCGAAATTCTGGGTTCTTGCTCCCCAGCAGAGTCGCCAGAGCTGTCACACCCGGAAGAGGGTATAGTAAAAGGAGTTTTTTCCAATTAAAGGACAATCGAAACGGGATTGTTTATTAGGAGATTCAGAGTCACCACTTGGGAGATTTATGGTGTCCCAAGTCACCAGTTTAAATCCCGAATCGAGGAAAAGGTTGACTCTGTTTAACAGTCGTGAACCAGAAATCCGGGTAAGGAATTCTGTTAACCCGGGAGAAGGGGTTAGGCACTCCCGAGTTCCGTGGTTCTAGCACGGTCGCTCAACTGCTATATCTGGCTAAAGTCTGATTTTAATACAGGTCATCCTATAGTGCAATTTTAAAATTGTTTAACCGCTTTTAATTGAAATTTTTTAAGAAAGTGAACGTCGTGTGAAAAGTGTTTTTGGATCACATCACATGAAATGCACCCGTATCCTCAACAAATTTTCATTCAACGTTTTGGGATTTGGATTTGGGTCGCATGAAATGCACACCCGAGTTTAGGAAGGTACAGTTATTAAAGGACGCGCCTAAAGCGACTAACGTGTTATTAACTTTGGGGGAGGCTATGAAAATTCGCTAAATAGCACGCCCCGAATTCTAAGTATTTTAATATAAACATTCGAAGAGGGCCACGCAATTTGTCATTTCATTTGGCACGGCGCACCTCAATTTATTTTAAAGGCCAACCTAAAAGAAACTACAATTTTCTATTAAAGTATTGTCTGTAAAAGGGCCCTAATTAATCAATTTTATCAGTTGCTATTATTTAAAACAAACAAGGAGTTTGGGTCTCAAGTTCAAGTCCACACTTGAACAAAAGGCAAACCTCTTAATTCAAGCATGCTACTTAACTAGGAGGCCCAAAACCCAAGTTATAAATTTAAACCCGTGATCTTAATAAAAATTCCAATCTTCAGCATGTTTGGGCTTCAAATTAGCCCAATAAAAGGAGTTTTCAACCAGCTTAATAAGAAACAATTGGTATTAGGCCCGCGATCAGGCCTAAATGAGAAGAGAAAAATGTTTGACATTGGGCCAACAGATTCAGGCCCAGGTCTGATTCAAATTAAAACAGTCACGTTTGGGCTTCAAAAGATTTCAGGAAATAAAAAAAAACAAAAAAAATGGAATTTGATTATCTTTAAACATCATTATAACGCCAAATCATATTCATAATGAAGACATAATCCAGTAATGGTTCATTCACTATCACCTTGTTACTTAAATCCCAATACCATTCATGACCTTTCGATTAATGAAACGGATGCATTCAACAACTAGATGTCACATATATAGAATTAACTAGCTAAAGTAATCAACAACCATCCAAATTATCCCAAATCATGTTGGAATAATATTTGCGGTCCTGAATCCTAAACAGGCTCGTATGAACAGAACTTCATGCCGTAACAACTAGCATTTCCATTTTTCAGCTAACTAAACACAAATTATATGAAAGTATCAACCAATTACAGCTAAAATATAAAATATATCACCCTAGAGCTTCGACTATGACTTTCAAGACCAAATCTGAGTGATTCTCAGCCAGACATTCATAAAGGCTAGAACCCTGATGCAGCACCAAACATAAACTCAAACAGTTAAAGTCCATTGTTCAACTACGGACACAGATTGAAAAAAAATACAACACCAGGTCATTCTCACACACTAGATTTCAGAAGGAATGGCAGGCCCTAACTAACATTTATAACTTGAGCTTTAATTACAGAACATAAAGCAGTAAAAAGAGAAGAGAAATTCAGCTTCAAATAAGGTCTTCATTTAACAAAACTTCAAATCTTTACATGCCCCATAATCAAATCTCAACCATGAGCCAAGGAAATACCTCGACAAAAACAAAGGAAAAGGTGAGGAATGCAGCAGTAACAGCAACAGATCGATCCCAGGTGCAGGAGATTGAATTCTCAAGGTAAGAAACCGATGAAACAGTGATTTCAAATAGCTTAGCCCCGAAATTCCAAAAAAAATCAACCTCAAACCATTTTTAATCAAAGAATTTGCTCCAGAAATTCAAAGAGACCTCAAAGTTCAAGTTTAAACCCAGTGAAACAGT
Organism: Nicotiana attenuata; assembly: GCF_001879085.1. Classification (NCBI taxonomy): domain Eukaryota; kingdom Viridiplantae; phylum Streptophyta; class Magnoliopsida; order Solanales; family Solanaceae; genus Nicotiana; species Nicotiana attenuata. The sequence goes on from NW_017675302.1 coordinate 4,699, forward strand.
AATTTCAATATTTAGCCACCTGAAATCTGTAAAGGTTTTTTCAGTGCTTCCAAATCTGCCTTCTAAGGCAAGAAAGAGTGCCTTTATAGGCAAAACCAAATAGGGAAGCCCTCAGATTCTCATTTTTACACCTTATACCTCTTTTAATTTTTACTTTTGCCCTAGGGTATCCTCTTAATTTTTTTGACTTTGCTACCAAGTTAAACCACCAAATTGTATGAAATTCTCGTTAAAACCCTTACTAGAGATTTCTGAATCAGTTACCAAAAGATTCCCTACCCACAATTTCCAAAATTACCTCTAATTCCTCTTATTTACCCTTGACCCTACCTTATGGATCAAGATTGACCAAGGCTCTAATTCAAGTAACAGACAAGAGGCCCAAACCAACAGAACCAATCATGAGCCAATTCACACTAGACGGGAAACAGAAACAACTTCAAATATTCTCAGAAGTCCAATTAATGACCTATGAAACTAAACTAACCTAGTTGAACGGGAATTATTTACCAATTAAAGAAAAGAGCTTCTAATCATGCATTCAAAAGAACAAACATGAAAAAAAAGAAATTTAGAAACAGAAAGACGAAGCAGATGAACAAACAAAAATAAGAAAAATAAACAATGAAAAGCAAGATTTAACAACGGAAAATACCTAAGGCTCTGGACAGACTTGCATGAACTTGAAATAATCTTCGATTTCTTGACAGGAATAACCTTTAATCGCGCGTTTTCTATGAAAACGTGCAAGTAAAGGCCATTACAGCCTAGAATCTTACAAAGCCCCCCGTTGAATTTGAATTTGAAACTAGGGCACAATTCTCTGATTGGGTGTTCGAGAAGCTTTGGAAGGATTTGAGGGAGGAGGATGGTAGATTTGGGATAAGGAGGGCCTGGGGATTCTTTGTTGTTAGTTTGGTGGTGGTTGGTGGTGGCGCCGCCACCGGAGAAAACAGGGCGGCGGCTAGGGTTTCGGAGTTTTGAGGGATTCCGGTGGGATTTGAAGGGAGCTGGTGGTGGATTCATGATGAGGAAGGGGAGAGGGAGCTTTGGCGCGAGTTTGGGGGTGTTTGGTGGTCGGCGTTTGAAGGCGGAGCTCGGCGGGGTCTTTGAAGAGTTTAGAGAGATGACTGGGGGGTAGGGGGAACGTTTGGACATATAAATATTAATGATACCCCTAGTTCGAGACCGTAGGATCAAAGATCCTCGACGGTCCAGATTGATTTTGGTCAAAACGGTGTCGTTTGGGTGTAACGGGGAATTGGACCGGGTTTTGGAATGGGTATGGACTGGAACGGGTAAGCCATGTATACTGGGCTGAGGTAATTTAAGCAAAATGGCCCAACAGACCCAAATTCCTTCTCTTTTGTTTTTATTTCCTTTTCCTTTTCAATTTTTTTTTCTTTTAATTCTTTTATTTCAAAATTAAACTAAACCCCAAGTTAATTCTAAAAACTAAATTGAAACTACCAAGTCAGGTTAATTAACCCTAACAACTATCACAAACTAATCGAATATCAAATTAAATGAAAATTAGCCAAATTCAAAGCTACTAGTTAAACAATGCCAAGATAAACTATTTTTGTGATTTTGTATTTTTGTAAGACTCCTAATTACTAATTGATTCCACATATGTAAACTTAAGCCCTAAATGCAATGCTTATATTTTTGTATTTTTATATGAATTAAGATGCACACACAAATGCAAACAATTAACAGAAAATGCCACAAAACGCAACAAAATTAAAAATAACCATGAGAAGAAATTATTTTGTTTGAAATTATGGGAGCAATTCATATAGGGCAAAAATCACGTGCTCACAGGTGTTGTGTGGGGAGATCCATGTTATTTATAAACCTAGGACCCCTTCCCTTTTTATTTGCTTACTTCCTTTTTTTTCCAGAATTTTAAAATCGTTTAATTTTCAGTTCTTCAACTTCTGCTTTACTTCAATTACTTGCACCTATTGTGCACAAGCTCTTTTAATTGTCTGGTTTTCAGCACTGTTTTCTTCCCCAAACCTCCGCCTCTTTCACTTCTTTGTTTGATTACTTGCATAAATTATTTGACCCCCTTTCTCCTGTACTTGTATATCCTTTTCTTTTAAATAATTATGAAGTCGCCTACTTCTAAATTTCAGCATGCTTTTAACTTTTATACTTCAGTTGTTTGCAATCGTTATGAGAAAGCTATCTTGTTTGCTTGTTTACTTGTTGTTATATTTAAAGTCACAATTGTAGCATGGCCGGGAACCACACTAGTGGATCTTGGGGGGTGCCTAACACCTTCCCCTCGAGATAATTTCAAGCCCTTACATTCTCTGGTTCTTCTTTTTAAGTTAAATTTCTTCTTAGTGTTCTAATGCACTTAATCATTAGGTGGAGACTTTTCTAAATTGCAAACCCAATTCCCAAAAGGAAAAGAGTTGTCCGCCCAAATGTCATAAACCCGATTTTGCGAGAAAAGGGGGGCATCGACACCTGCAAAAACTAATATGAATGTTTGTCACTTCTCAATTTCTAAAGCAATGCAGAAACCATAGAAAATTAGAACAACTACTATATGAACCATATGCCGAAACATGTAGAGGTAAATCCACGTACTCTCAAACATATGAGGGGTAAAGGACAAATAAAACATCATGCCTTTTATTTTCTAAAGTCATACACTATCTATTCAAATGCTTTACCTACTCTTTTTCTTGCTTTGCACTCAAAATATGTTATATATATTGTGAACAGAATAATAGAAGTTGCCAACCAATTGCCTTGAAGAGAAGCAGAATTTGCTTCTATTAAGTAAAAGAGTAGGCTTCTCTCTGCATCTTATTGCCTATTATATAAGTGAACTGAGTTTAAGAGAAGTTATCACCAATTGCCTTGGGAGAGAAGGGGAAACATCGATCATTAGTGATGATCAGCACAATGGGATTGCTGCAGAGTTGGGGTGGTTTAGGGGCTAGCATTGCTAGTTTCATATTCATGTGGGATATGATCCGTCGATACTGTCCCCTCGAGCTCATTCGAGCTTCAAACAAGTGGACAAGAAGAATCAAGAGCTTTTTCTACCCTTTCATTCAGATTTCCATAAATTCATGAGCAACAATCAGTACTTTTTTTATTTTAAATAAGCAATATTAATACCTGGAATGAGTTGACCTTCTTTGTTGCAATTAGTAGATGGACGACGGATTGGTTGCAAAGTTGTTTGTTGCGTAGAAGAAGCTTCTCCGGGAGAATTATCACCCAATGCCACTAGAATAATATTAGCATCAATATCAATTCCTGAACACTGAAGTCGTGCAAGGACATCTGCAACAACTTCTTGACGGATAGTTGCATTTTGTTCCTCAATTTTTTCCTCCATTCTTTGTATCTTCTCCTCCATTTTTGTAAAAAATTTGTAGCATTTGAAGAGGATTCAAAACATCCTACTTTCCCTCTCAAAGAAGTTCTTGGTTCCCTCGTCCATACAATCTCTGACATCTCGAATGTTCAGGCCCCGTGACAGATGCAAATTTATCTAAGGACTCATTGCCATTTTTATTTTGTTGTGCTTTAGTTTCCTCCATTTCAACCTTCAAAGAATATTCAAACAAATATAACAAGTAAATAAAAAGTAAACTAATAAAAATAAATAATTGATCTCGATATAACATCAGCTAAATATAATTCGCACAATTTTACTAGTTTGTATCTTCATCCGAGCACTTGTATGATCGCCCATCTTTCCTTTTTTCTTGTAGCTACAAAGAGTTCCTTTGCTGATAAAGGATCCCAATTTTCCTTGTCGTTTTCCTAGTCACATGAAAGTGAGTTAGCATTCCTGGTGATCTACCATGTATTAAACAAGAGCAAAAATTGAGAAATTTTTTGCCATAATTTGCTAGCTACGCACCAACTTTGAGCGAACTAAAGCAAAACTTCTTTTTCCAGCAGTGTGAGGATTCTTCAACTTTTTCCGGTTCTCAATATTATTTGGGACATTTTCTGCTAGAAGAAACAAACATCAAACAACTTACAAAATCACTAAGCAGATTCATGCAGTAGCCAAAAGAGGACAGGAATTAGCTGTTAGAAACAACTTGCAACTTCCCAGAAGAGCCTTGGAAAGTTCAAAAGTTAGGCTTATAGCCAGCAGATTTGCTAGTTAAACAGTTTGCTACTGCCCAGCAGATTCATGCAACTGCTTGAATTTCAAGACTCTAAAGTAACAGTTTAAAATTCTAGTAGCATTGAGTCAAGGCATTATTTCTGTGATTATTTAACTACTATGAAAGGTTCGAACTGAAATTTATGATTTTCAGAATTAACTAATCAACATACAAGTAACATGAACAACAATCATTGGTCCAGCAGATGAAAAAACATTAATGGCTTCAGAAGACATCTACTAAGGATGTGAAAAAAGTGGGCCAAAGATGGCATTAAACGGAAAGGTCGAAAGTAAAGCAGAAGCTATTAGTATTTCTTGCATTCTGGTCAACATAAGTGAAGACATAGTTCTCTTTAATTCTTCAATATTTTTGAGCAATTTCTCATTCTCAATATTGTCACTTCTTATTTCAACATCTAAAACTGTAATTCACATCAAACTCTAATTCAGAACCAAAGGGATTGAAATGAAACACCCATTGCTGTATCTTTTACCAAGCATACATAATTTAAAGTTCTTGCAGAGTTGTTGATAAATAGAGCAATGTTATTTCAAGCTTTTTACACGTAAAACAAAAGCTCAGACGAAAAATATAGAAGAGGCTATAAGAGCTATTGACATTATTATATCACTAATCAAGCATACAACAAGAATTTTACAATGTTTCAACAAAAGATGTCAAATTTGTGCCTTTTGCACCCCAGTTCATCTTGCATCCCTTTACTAGTTAGTAATGAATAGTGCCTTTTGCACCCCAATTCACCCCTAGAAAACAATAACTTAATAGATACATATCATCAGTGGGAAACACTTAGAAAACAGCTCCTAACCATCAATTTCGCTAACATAGAATTACCAGATGTCACAACCTATTCCAATGAATCTACTTCAATGGAAACCAGAACAAAGATGACGTTTGGGCGCAAAAAAACCAGCAGCAGTTACACAGAGAAAGGAGGAGGAAACATCTCCAGGAACTTTAAGAAGAAGAAAAAGAACTTTAAGAAGAAGTTCCAGAAGAAGAAGACGAAGAAGTAGAAGTAGAAAGAAGTACACATACCTGGAGTTTCTCTGAGTTCCAATACCTAAGGAGTTCCTTAAACTGAGAAGATGGAAAACCTTCAGGGATATTTTGCAATCGAGTTTCATCATTGTGATAGGAATCAAAATGATCTTTTTTCAATCTACTCTTGTGCTTTCTCCAGACAGCTTGCACTGATTCCAAAGTATATTTTTTTCCAGCTTCAGGAATATCATATTTATCCTACAATTGATGTCAAATCTGTTAGTGTAGAAAAATGAAAGATTTTCAACCAAAAATTAAAACGTAAGAAGCTCAGACCTTGGTATATTCCCATATATCCTCTTTTGTGTCCATCTTCCTCCAATCCAAAATATCAAGAGGACATAGAGTCGCATTCCTTGCCAATGTGCCGAGGAAGCTTCCAAACTCTGTAACAACTGCGTCACTAGGACCGACGGGTTGATTTAAGTTGTTAAGTAAAATCAATTTATGCTCATGTCGTCCATGTACACTTTTCATCTTTGTTTTTCCTCTTTTTCTTGTTTTATTAGAAGGGCCTTCAACTACTCGAACCAAACAAAATCACCAAATCACTATTGTTGGTACATTTTTATGACTGAAATAGGATGTAAATATTTTTAGATAAAGTCTATAGTTTCTTATCTTGTTCTTCACATTGTTCATCTCCAATAGGAGTTGTAGAATCCAACTAAACTTGTTCCTCTATTACTTGTGTTGTAGGAGTGGTTGATCTTCTTTGTACATGGGCTGCTACTTTTGAATATTGTGGCAATAGCAGATTCTCTTCGATGATATTCAGATGCTCCTTGTTTGATTGTCTAGCAGGAACAACATATTTTGTAGAAGTGGTTGATCTAGTTTGTGCATGGGCTACTGCTCCTGGCAGATTCTCTACAGTAATATTCGGCCGCTCTTTGTTTGATTGTCTAGCGGGAACAATATATTTTTGGCTAAACGAAGTCCTTATTTGGTTTGCCAAAGATGTCATTATATCAGGTTTTGTGTATGTCGTGCTTGTCTTTCTTTTGGGCTTTGAAGGTCTTTCTTGACTCATATCTATCAAATCTGACAAAGAATACAAATAAAAATAGCTTTATTAGGTGTTATATAAATGACAACAGTAGAATACCAAATAAAGTGCAGCTTCATATGATAAGTTAAGGATATGCATAGAATAGTTTCAGAGTAAACTATGGCAATGCGCTGCATATGATAGTTTCAGAGTTAACTATGGCCTCATGGTAAGTTGAAAAAGATGCATATATGATGGTTTCCAAGTAATGGTTTCAGATTGCAAGACAAGGAAAAACTAGAGGAAAAAGTGAAACTATTACAGCTATGAACTGCAAAAGTTTTTCCGAATATTTCAACCAGATATTATTCCTATAAATTACTATTTTCTCTTTATAACTGAATGTCGATTAAGACGGAACTTGTCTCAGTGTTGAAAAGGATACATACTTCTTCACCGAAGTAAACTATGAACTTGTCTAAGCATTAAAAAGAAAACATTCTTATTCATTGAAGTAAAATATGGTTCTAACTCAACTGTACTGACGGGGTAAGTTCTTTTAATACCTGAAATATTCTGACTGCTGCAAATTTGTCTAACACCGTCTTTGTCTGTGCTGGGTGCAACTTTAAAGGTTGTACTAACAGCTCAACATTCTGAAAGCAAAATAGTACATATAATTGTTCGTCACTTCACATTTGAAAGCAAAAGCTTGCTTATAGTTATTTAAAGTCATACTGTGGTAGGCCTAAATCCTTCTTTTACATGCAACTATAAGTTAACATCAAATTGGTCTATACTAACATTAAATCACTATTGGGCAAGCTTTTCAATATTCTCTATTTTAACATATGAAGTATTTTATACACTAGGATAATTTTTTTATAAGAATAAATATGTATATTAGATCAACCAAAATCTAGCAAGTTTGTCTAATTTCAAACATGTACATGTTGTGAACAGAGAAGGAGTAAAAAACAAAGCTAGCTAAGAGTTAGTTTTGTCACGTCCAATTTGAAACATAAATACAATGGCTAAAATAATTAAAGAACTGTCAAGCTTCTACAAGTATGGTTTAATAGAAGCATTTTCAATATGATCCAAGAAATGGCCTCCCAGACGGCCAAAAGGAGCTTTTCAATTTTTTACATTCGCCAAAAATAATGGGGTTAAAGTTTTTGTAAACTATATTACAAATGCCAAAAAGTCTATCACGGGACACTGATATATTTTCACAACATTGAAATGAAGTTGTGATTTTTAAGCAATATTACCACAGAACAAAAAAATGTCGAAATGCTTTTTCAGAATAACGAACGAGACAACGGACGTCGAACATCAAACAGAAATCACAATGGGTTTATCAGGGTTTCTAACACGAAATCAAAATTCACCAGCAAAACCCCCAAATATGAAAACTAGAAATCACAAAATGTATAATGCAAACAACAAAAAGAAGTAAAATTATGAGTTTATCGGCAATATTACCAAAGAAAAAAAGGAGGAGCATTGAAACGATTTTCCAGAATAACGAACAAGATAACCAGCATCGATAATCGACAACAAACATCGAACACGGGAAATCTCATGGTTTCTAACGTGAAATAAAAATCCACCAAGAAAACCCCCAATTATAAATTAGAAATAACAAAAATTATCATAAAAAACAGACAAAGAACATAAGAAAAATTATGGGTGTATGAGAAATATTACCAGTTAAAGAAAACCGGCGAAGTAGCAACATTATTTTTCAGCGAAACATCGAAATTCCATACAAATACCGAACAGGGAGAAAATACTGACATCCAACATCGGATTTGGCCTTACATTAGCAGAAGTGGACGTCTTTCACTGGAATCGGTCTTCCTTCGCTAGAGTAGACAGTAGATTTTGGTCGATTTTGATTCTAGGTTAACACTCTGTTTGGATCATTGTTCCCCGTCCTTTTATAATGTATCGTATTGTACTGTATTGTATTGTATTGTATCGTTTTATGAATACAATGTTTGGATAGATTGTATTGTTTGTTGTTATTAAATAACATTTTGCTGTTTGGTTTGACTGTGTCGTACTTTACCGTAACTGATAAGTTTACTAAAATACGCTCAATTGTTTTAAATATTTAATTTATCAAGAATTACACATAAAATTATTTAAGAAAACCCCTTTCTACTAATTTATCACCAATTATGTCTTATATATGAATTAAGCAATTAAATTCATGCAAATTCTATCGAAATTAATTGAACAAGCTAATAATTTTAAAAATAATAATAAGTACACTATATTCATAATTAGATACAAATTAAAGAGTTAGTTGAAGAATGTAAACCAGGGTGTATTCACTTAAGATTGCCATTCCATTTTTTCTCTCTTTCTTTATGTGAACTCTTTTCACTGGTTTCTGTGAATAGGAGTCGTTATCTTCTGGTGAGTTCGTCAAACTTCTGATATTTAGTTATTTTTCTGCTGGGTTCCTGCACATCTGAACCTTCTTTTCTTCAAATTATAAGAAGTTTAAGAATCTCTTTTATTATTTTTGTCCTTCTTTTATCTTCTAAATCACAATTTATTTGGACTTTTGGGATTATATTTTTTGTTAACTAATTAATAGGGAATCCAATGTTAAGAATTTTTGTTTGTAAATTTTAATGTAACTTTTCTCGTGTACTGTTTAACAATAATGTATCTTATGAAAGAGTAATTAAATTACTTAGTTATATATATTTGGGTATATATTACTTAGTAAATCACATTAGTAAACCATACTGGTCATCAAATACTTATCTTAAACAAATAAGAATCGCCAAAATAATTATATATAATTTCAGTGTAATAGGAGATTAACTACTCAAACAACTAGATTTAGTTGCAATACAATAGGAGATAAAATAATTATAATTGAAATTACAAATCACAATAAAAGAAAGAATGAGACAAAAGTAAAGTAAAACCTTTACCTGAAGAGTATGAAAGCGGCAAAGAACGTTCACGTATGTAGGTTATACGTATGTAGGTTATTATTAAACTCCACGTAGTCTTTGAAAATTTATATAGGTTAATAGACTTCACGTAGAATTCTATTATAGAATTATATGAGAAAGAGACTTTGCTATTATTTAAAATAAAAAAGGTAAAAGGAAAATAGAATTATAAGGTAATAAATTAGGGCATAATTAGAAAGAAAAGTAGGAAACAATCCCACCACACCAAATCGGTTGTTTCAAAAAATGAGACTTTTCTTTGTTCCGGAACAATGGATTTAACAATACAATACAACCAATTTTAATTAAACAATCAAAACAAACATTGTTCTGGAAAAACAATACAATACGATACAATGGCTAACAACCATCCAAACAAGCTGTAAAGCTTAAATGAGGCGTGGGTTCTTAGGGAGAGAGACAAAATATTTTTTTAGAGTGTCTCTTTAAAATGTAAAGCATAAATTAGTAGTACTTAAAATGCATATGGGGTCCTACATTTTAACTTTTTTAATAAATATGTAGGAGGGAAAGAAAAGAGGGAAAAAATAACCGTCTCAATACACTTTTATTTTACCAAACCGTTCCTACAAATAACCCTATTGTATCGCCTTTAGAAACCGTCTCAATAGTTGTACTTATGGTAATGATTATTATAGTATTGGAATGGTTTTGCTTCAAAAGTGTCCCAAAAGCCCTTTGTCCCTACTGGTAAGATAAAAACCGTTCCAAAATATGATCTATTGTAATCGTTATATAACTGTTGCAGAATAATCGTTCCAATAGGCTCATTTTCTAGTAGTGTCCCGCTGACTTTGCTTGCCCTGTTCGGCTTTGATCTGATAGCAAGGTATGTATCATAGGGGTAGCGTTGCTGAACAAAGCGATTTTGATAATATACATGCATGAGTTTGTTAAAGATATGACATAAGTATATATTTAAGAAATAGTTTTTAGACGAACCGACGATTGTGACGTGGTTTAGGACATTGCAACCTCTCTCGCTTCGGAATTTTTAGGGTCCTCCTCAAATTTCTGCCCCAGTTTACTGGGCTGCTGCTTTGACGATTTCTTGCGATGATCGGCTGAAGTTACTTCGGAATTAGGAGGGTCCTCCTCAAAATTCTTCCCCAGTTTCCAAGCACGGGGGAGGGGATGAAAATTTTATTGAATTGTGACCCAACCCATAAGGCTGCCTACGTATCCCTTCTTAAACGGGAATCAGGTCAGACGTAGTTCAAATTACATCATATAGGAAAAGAATGAAGATTACACATAGCAGCGCTTGACTGCATCTGAATTGATTGGCTTTGGCCAAACTTCTCCATCCATTTCCGCAAGAATAAGGGCCCCTCCTTTTAGAACCCAATGAACCATGTATGGACCCTGCCAACTAGGAGAGAATTTCCATTTGGCTTCATCTTGATACGGGAAAATTTTCTTTAATACCAGCTGCCCCGCTGTGAACCGTCTTGGTTTGACTCTCATGTTGAAGGCTCTGGACATTCTGTTCTGATAAACCTGACCGTGGCAAACTGCATTCATTCTCTTCCCATCTATAAGAGCCAGCTGCTCGTAGCGGTTTCTCATCCATTCTGCATCGTCGAGCTCAACTTCTTATATGATCCTCAAGGAAAGAATCTCTACTTCGGCGGGGATGACTGTCTCTGTACCATAAACAGCATGTAAGGAGTTGCCCCAATCGATGTGCGGACTGTGGTGCGATAGCCCAATAAAGCGAATGATAGCTTTTCGTGCCATTGCTTATGCTTCTCTATCATCTTCCTTAGTATCTTCTTGATGTTTTTGTTGGCGGCTTCTACGGCTCCGTTCATCTGAGGCCTGTAGGCTGTGGAATTCTTGTGTTTGATCTTGAAGGTTTCACACAAAGCTTTCATTAAGTCACTGTTGAAGTTTGAGCCATTATCAGTAGTGATTGACTTTGAAATCCTGAACCGACAGACGATACGGTCGCGGACAAAGTCTGCCACAACCTTCTTAGTCACTACTTTGTAGGATGATGCTTCAACACATTTGGTAAAATAGTCAATTGCCACTAGGGTGAATCTGTGCCCGTTGGAAGCGGTCGGTTTGATTGGTCCAACAACATCCATTTCCCAAGCAACAAACGGCCATGGTAAGCTTGTTGCATTAAGCTCATTTGGAGGTACCTTTATCATTGTCTGCAAGTATCTGACAACGGTGGCATTTCCGGACGTACTGGATGCAATTTGTCTCCATAGTCATCCAAAAGTATCCAGCCCGGAGTATCTTCTTGGCTAAGACAAAACCGTTCATATGCGAACCACAGGTCCCGGCATGAATTTCCTCTAGCAGTTTAGATGCTTCCTTTGCGTCGACACATTTTAGTTATCCCAAATCCGGAGTCCTCCTATACAGGATTCCTCCTCTGTGAAAGAAATTGTTGGAAAATCTTCGACGCGTGTGCTTCTGAGTAGTATTTGCAAGCTCTGGATTTTCTCATTTTGCCAAATATTCCTTGATGTCGTGAAACCAAGGTTTTCCATCTGCTTCTTCTTCGACATGAGCACAATAAGCTGGATGATTATGGATTTTGACAGGAATAGGATCAATGAAGTTCGTATCTGGATGTTGTATCATGGACGATAGTGTATCCAATGCATCGGCAAACTCATTCTGGACTCTGGGAACATGCTGGAACTTCGTCTTTGTGAACCTCTTTCTCAACTCCTGCACATGGTGCAGATAAGGGAGTATCTTGGAATTCTTGGTCACCCATTCTCCTCATACATGATGTATGAGTAGGTCTGAGTCCCCAATTACTAGCAACTCTTGGATGTTCATGTCAATGGCCATCTTGAGCCCTAAGATGCAGGCTTCGTACTCGGCCTTGTTATTGGTGCACGGGAACCTGAGTTTGGCAGACACCGGATAATGCTGACCGGTTTCCGATACTAGGACTGCTCTTATGCCAACCCATTTGAAATTTGCTGCTCCGTCGAAAAACATTCTCCAATCGTCATATGATTCTGCAATATCTTCTCCTATGAATGATACCTCTTCGTCAGGAAAATACGTTTTTAGGGGTTCGTATTCCCCATCCACAGTGTTTTCAGCAAGGTGATCCACTAGTGCCTGTCCTTTGATTACTTTCTACGTTACGTAGACAATGTCGAATTCACTCAACAGGATTTGCCACATGGCTAGCTTGCCAGTGGGCATGGGCTTCTGAAAGATGTACTTCAAAGGATCCATCCTTGATATGAGATATGTAGTGTAGGCACAGAAGTAGTGCCTCAGCTTCTGGACCACCCAAGTCAGAGCACAGCACGTGCGTTCTAACAGAGAATACCGGGCTTCGTACCGAGTGAACATTTTGCTGAGGTAGTAAATGGCATGTTCTTTGTTTCCTGTCTCATCATGCTGCCCCAGAACGCAACCGAAGGCATCATCCAACACTGCGATGTAAAGTAGCAGAGGTGTCCCTGGTTCCGGTGGGACCAAGACTGGTGGCGTTAACAAGTATTCCTTGATTTTGTCAAAAGCTTTCTGGCAGTCATCAGTCCATTCGGTGGCGGCATCCTTCTTCAACATTTTGAAGATCGGCTCACAAATAATTGTAGATTGTGCTATGAACCGGCTGATGTAGTTGAGTCTCCCCAAGAAGCTCATTATTTCTTTCTTGTTCCTTGGTGGTGGCAATTCTTGGATGGCTTTGATCTTCGATGGATCCAATTCTATTCCTCGGCGACTCACAATGAACCCAAGCAATTTTCCAGCTGGAACCCAAATGCACATTTTGCGGGATTCAGTTTCAGGTTGTACCCTCACAATCTGTTGAAAAACTTCCTCAGATCTTCCATGTGATCAGTGGCTTTCTTGGACTTGATGATGACATCATCCACGTACACTTCGATCTCCTTGCGTATCATATCATGGAAAGTGGTAGTCATGGCCCTCATATAGGTGGCCCCTGCATTATTTAACCCAAACCGCATCATCTTGTAGCTGTATATTCCCCACGGCGTAATGAAAGTCGTTTTCTCAGCATCTTCTTCATCCATCCAGATCTGATGATATCCCGCAAAACAATCTACAAATAATTGCAACTCGTGCTTGGCATAATTGTCGATCATGATGTGTATGTTTGGCAAGGGGAAGTCGTCTTTTGGACTGGCTCGGTTGAGATCCCCGTATTCGACAAAGACTCTAACCTTCCCGTCCTTCTTCGGTAATGGCACAATGTTGGCTAAACATGTTGGATATTCCACTACCCTGAGAATCTTAGCTTTGACATGCTTAGTGACCTCTTCCTTGATTTTCAAACTCATATCTGGCTTGAACTTTCCGAGCTTCTATTTTACTGGCGGATAGACTGGATCGGTTGGCAATTTGTGACCACAACAGATGTACTTAGAGCAGTCATGTCGTCGTACGACCAGGCGAATATGTCCTCATATTCTCCTAGAAACTCTGTATATTCTTTCTTTTCTGACAATGACAAATGAACGCTAATTCGTGTTTCTTTGATGTTTTCTGCATCTCCCAAGTTAACAATCTCAGTCTCGTCCAGGTTGGACTTAGGTCTATTCTCAAAATTCTCAACTTCTTTAACAATCTCTTCCAGTATATCATCTTCCTCTGAATCTATGTCTGTTTGTTGCGTTGTCTCGTTGCATGTCACAGTCATTGGATCATCAAGATAAGTAATAGTAATGCTGTATAAGTAATGTAATGAGAGAAAATAATAAGAGCAAGATTTATAAGAAAATTGAAATGCTTGGATAAATTCCTTAACTGTTTTGAACATTTGAGCTCTTTCTTGCAAAAAAAAAAAAACTAAAAATGCGAAAGGAAAGTAAACTAATAAAATAGTTCATGATGCTTGTTCAGCCTTGCTACCCCGAGGCTCGCCGGGCTCTGGTGGTTCTGAAAGTCCAGTTATTGAGGCATGCTCCTCTACTTATAGCTTGTATGGAAGGGCCTTCCTCCCCCTCCTCCTCAAAAACGACACAACAATCCATATCATCGTCCTCCAGGAACAAATTCCTCACTGCTGCCAGTGCTTCTTCTTCTTCTGACCCGTAGATAACCTTGGCCGGCTGGAAAGTCTGCTCCAAACGGGGTATTGGCTGCTCCAAAGGATAGTAAGCACCGTGCCATGGTGGCGACCAGTGGTTGAATTCCTCCCAAGTATACTCATATCCCAACCCGAAGGTGGTTCCATGTTTCTTGAGCTTGATGGGCTTAGCGATTCCTTGGAGGTTTTTGCCAAGTCCCTTGCCAGGTTCATACCCGCTCCATTTCAATATGCTTTAAATTTTGTTATCCCACTGTTTATCCTTGTCGACGGCGTTGACTCGCTCGATGTGGTGGTAAGTTTCCCCACCTATCCTTCTTCTTCCTCCAATTACTGGGATAGTCTGGCGACTGTATATGGGATTGCTACCGCGCCTTGAATGATCACCTCTTGGTGGTTCCACTCAAACTTCACTGCCTGATGTAGTGTTTACGCTACAACCCCAGTGGCATGAATCCATTGTCGTCCCAATAACATATTGAAAGATGCCGGCACGTCTATCACTTGAAAATCAACATCAAACCAAGTAGGCCCCATCTGCAAACACAAGCTAATTTCCCCAATAGTAGACCTTTGAGAACCGTCGAAAGCTTTGACGTTGATGGCCCCGTCTTTGATTTCACGTAGTCCTTTTCCCAATGTCCTGAGCGTTACCAACGGACAAATGTTGAGACTGGACCCCCCATCGACCAGGATCCTGGTGATAAAATAATCTTCGCACTGCACGGTGATGTGCAATGCCTTATTGTGACTCAAACCCTTCGGTGGTAGCTCATCTTCATGAAAAGTGATTTTGTGACTTTCCAACACCTGACCTACCATGTTAGCCATCTCTCCGCCAGTGATGTTACTTGGTACATATGCCTCACTCAGCACTTTTAACAAGGCATTCTTTTATGCATCGAAACATTGTAGTAAAGCAAGGATAGAGATCTGTGCTGGTATCTTGTTCAGCTGATCAATGACTGAGTATTCTTTGGCTTGTATCTTTCTCCAGAGATCGTCGACACTAGTTTCGGTGATGGTTGGCCGACTATAGGCCTGCTTGCTTGACTCAGCCGGATGTTCTGGGGTGTAAACTCTACCAGTCCTTCTCATACCCTGTGCTACAATAGATTCCGCGAACTTGACCTTCCCCTTTCTTCTGGCCTCGACTATGTAGTCCCATGGTATAGCCTTCGTATGGAACGGTGTTATGGCTGACATTGCCACTGGAATTAGCGTGTCTATCTTTACCCCGAACGGAGTAGGCCCATCAGGTGGTAAAACTGCAACTTCAAAGGGTGTAGGTGTGTTTGCTGGTGACATAAACTAAACCTCAATCGGCGCTGGCGTTTTTGCAGAGGATCGTGCTTCAAACTCGAGTGGCACAGGCATGTTTACTTTGGTGTCCCTAGAAGGCTGAATCTGGACCACAATCAGATTGAGGGTGACTACTGGCTTCTTTAGATCATCGCCTTCTGTGATTAAACCAATTGATCCTTTGGGGTCCCAGTCATCCTCTATCTCGATCATCTGAACATCTCCACCTTTGTGGTCCGCCAGAGGGTTATTGGGACATTCGGAGCAGGCTCCTTTGCTACAATGATCTCATTATCAATCAAAGTCTGGATCTTATCCTTCAGAGAGTGGCACTCATCAATGGTATATCCTTTCATCCGGAATGGTATGCACAGGATTTATTTGGATTGACCTACTGAGAAGGGTTTTCAGGTGTTATAGCAGGGATAGGGGTGACATAACCAGCAGCTTTGAGCCTTTCGTACAGCTGGTAGATTGGTTCAGCAATGGCGGTATACTGTTTGGGAAGTCTGCGGTCAAAATTTGGTCGTGGTCTAGGGATATTTTGATGTGGGGGGTGATTGATAGTGGGATGGTTGGGTATTGTAGGCTTGGTAAACATGTGCCGGTTGGGAGTATTTAGGTGAAGTAGGCTGATATGCGGGAGGTGGAGCTGATTGGTAAGTGGGTAGTGAAGTATGGTAAGGGGGTGAATGTGCTTGGTAGTTTGGAGTAGGTTGATATGTGGGTGGAGGCATTGGATAGGTTTGGTATTTGATAGGGTATTTGGTCCTCTTTGCAACCATTACAGCACCTACATCCCTTTTCTTGGACGTACCACCAAATTGTAAAGCTTTATTGGTAGCCTGCAACGCTTCAAAGTTTGTAACCATACCACTCTTGATGTTTTTCTCAATCCTTTCTCCTAGCTTGATGATATCCAAAAATTTATGATTCTCGATCAGCATCAGCCTCTCATAATACTGTGGGTCCTGAGCCCGGACGAAAAATTTGTTCATTTGTTCTTCCTCTAAGGCAGGTCTGACCTTAGCAGCTTCTGATCTCCAGCGAGTGTCATACTCGCGGAAGGTCTCTGTGGGTTTCTTCTTCAAGTTTTGAATATAGAACACATCCAGTGCATCATCCGTGTTGAACCTGGATCTATCCATAAAATCGGACGCCATGCTTACTCAGCTTGACAACTTTTTCGGATCCTGGCCAATGTACCAAGATAAGGCGTCTCCCTTCAAGCTCCTCATGAAAAGCTTCATGCGGATTTTCTCGTCTCTTTCCACTCCGACCAACTTATCACAGTATGTTCTCAAGTGGACCATAGGATCCCCTGTACCATCAAACATTTCGAACTTGGGAGGTTTGTACCCCTCGGGCAGTTCGACATCGGGCTGTATGCACAGATCATCATAGTTTAGCCTCTTAATTCCCTTACTACCTTCAACGCCTTGAATTCTGCTATTTAACTTTTTAAGCTCTTCGGCCAAATTGCTGATGAGCAAGTCCTTATCATTGGACTCGGGTGTGCTTGAGATGGGCTGGGTGGAGTATGGCACAATCTCCACGTAGATGGAGGTATTGTATTGGGTGTGGTAGTGGTCATTTGTGGAGTTCAAAGGCTCCAAGATGAGCAGTGAGTACTGTGAAGTGTGGCAAGTATGCAGTGTGGTGAGGAGCGGGTA
>NW_017675302.1:22990-65405 GCF_001879085.1 Nicotiana attenuata
CAATGATTGGATTTCTTACGTAGAACCACTACGACATTCCATTGTACTCGGTCTTCAGTCTAAATTATCAAAGAGTTTCCGACCCATTCTCTAGCATTCTCGATTAGGCGACATGTTGGCATGTAATTCTATTTGCGTTGGTGATGAAAGGCAATATGATCATTCCAGTCCCTTCGATGGATTTCTTGTTGGTATTCATCCTTTTGATGATGTTCCATGAGCCAGAGTTGAAGTAGCAGATTACAACCCTCGAAATGTTTGGCTCCTTGTTGACACCTTTCTAGGGCTCGGTATATCTCTGCAATGATCGTCGGCACAAGACTGAATGGTTGTCCGTCAATTCCTTCCATTAGATTTTTGGTGACCATAGCTAGCCTGGTATGGATTCTTGCTTTCTTCATAGGAAACACTATCATCCCCAAGAAACAGAACATGAAGACAAAGACCCTTCGATGAATATGCCCCAATGATGTAAGGGCGAACTCGTCAGGATAAGTACGGTAATATTTGTTGTGACCGTACCTCACGTACAAGTAGTCAAAGGGAATGTATGACTCCTTCAAACATGTCAAGTCTGGATTGTTCTTTAGACCCATCATTTTGAGAAAACCTCTACCCTTGCGGTTTTCCGGCATTAACAAACCTGGAGTTTTCCATGGTATACCAGCCAGTCCTCCTATTTCCTCAAGCAGGGGTATCATCTCAATGTCCCCAAAGCGGAACACAGACCTATCACAATCCCAGAATAGAGTGGCAGCTTCTATTATTTTGTTGTTGGGTTGAATTTCCAGGAGAGAAGGTAGAATTCCTAGATATTTCCTAACAAGAGCCTGATCACTGGAATGAAGATCCTCCCACCAGCTTAGCAATTTTGAGTGGATGTTGGTGACCATGCCGAATCTAGGGACTTCGTACCTCATATTTCTGCAAGACAAAAAGGTTAGGCCCTTACCCCCACCAGACTCGACTATTTAATATCAAAAATTAGCATAAAAGCATATTAGTTCTCTAAATAAATGCACAGAAGTGGACTTTGGACAAGGCTATCTTAAAGAGTCATTATCGGACAACATAACTGACTCGGCTAGGTTTGACCATGATGCATGCACAATTTAAAGAGAAAGGGTTTCTATGGGGTTTTAGACTGGTACCCTTGAGCGGATAACTCAAGAGGAAAGGCGCGGAACTGTCGATGGCACCGCTGATCGACTAGTTTTACCGCATATATGCCTTTGCCGGATTTAGGGGTGATAATATCGGAAGGGCACAACCACTCATTATAGGCGCTGCTATGGTATTTTGGTTGGCACGAGTGGGATATGATGTTAAAAACATGCTTATGCAATAAGTAAAACAAGTTGTCATGTATTTACACGTTACAAAAGCAATAATTACAACAATTCCTCCTAATTTAAAACAGTAATAAAGAAAAGCAGTAAAAGAAATAAAAGAAACAAAGAGACGAGTCAGTTTTGTAGTAGAAGAATGAATTAAATGCTTAAAGGGATTAAACAAATAAAGGCACATAAGAAATGTAAAGTCATAGTAATAACTTGAAAAGGTAAAAGCCTAAAAGAAATCCCCAGCAGAGTCGCCATGTTGTCGCGCCCCCTTTTTCTCGTGAAATCGAGTTTATGACATTTTGGAAGGACAACTCGTTCCCTTTTGGAAATTGGGTTTAGGAAAATTGAAGAGTCGCCGCCTAATGATTTAAGTGTATTAGGACACTAAGAAGTGTTTTGTTTGGATAACCAGAGATTGGGTAAGGGCTTGAAATTATTCCAAGGGGAAGGTGTTAGGCACCCCTCAGAATCCACTAGTGTGGTTCCCGGCCAAGCTATCGTTGTGACTTAAAGTACAAATAACACATAGGAAACAAAGAACATAGGAAAGGGGGTCCTAGGTTTATTAATAATATGGATCACCCCACACAACACCCGGTAATCACTCTTACGCGTGGTGTTATCGCGTGGTCATAATATCCATATCTACCCTTTCCCACCCCGTCAAGGTATTAAAGCACAGAATAGTCTCGTTTCTTATTGCATGCTATTACCCGCCCCGATCCTATCAGCCCCGGAGGTGCTTGAGACTACTAATCCTAGAAGAGGGAGGAGAGGTTGGGCTTATTTGTGATTCCAAAGGTAAAAATACTAAGGCGACAAGCAAAAACACATATAACAAGTATGGGAAAGCATGTAAACAAACGAAAGGCTCAAACAGACCTCCTTTAAGCAAAAAAACAAGTAGTTAGCATGACTTGCATGTACTGTTTAGGGTCTAATTAAAGCATAAACAGGTTGAGGCAGACTGATTTATTACATAATTCAGATAAGAAGCTCGAATCAGGCTTGCCTGCTGGTTGTAGCTAATAATATCTGATTCAGTTTATAAGTTTATCCTAAGGCTTGCCTACGTGTTGGATGAAACTCCTATAGGCATGATATCTACTGATTTCGGAAGAGAATGAAATAGATTGAATACATACTGATTAAGAAAAGTAGCCAGTTAAAAGCGAGTTTTAGAGGAGCACAACTTCTGCCATTGGTAATACGTTATTACTGCTAGTTTGAGACTTACCAACGAGTGAGGCGATTCATATTTGATTAGAACCCCTATAGCCATGCTTTCTACGTGTTTGCCAACTTAAAACATTGTTATAGACATAGAAGAGTACAAGAATTCTACAACTTAATATCTAAGCATTGCATGATATCCGATTATATTTTTTGGTTATTAAGATCTATAGACAAGTTTTCCTAGTGAAAAACAGGCATGCAAGAACCAGAAAGGACCTATAGGCATAAATTCTACGTGCGTGTGTAGAAGCTATAGACATAATATCTATATGAAAGTGCAGGATCCCTATCGTCATGGTATCTGAATAAGAATGCTGAAGTTCTTATAGACATGGTAACTAAATGAGAATGCAGTAATGCTTATAGGCACGGTAGCTATATGAAAAATGCAGAAATCTTATAGGCATGGTAACTACATGAAAGTGCAGAAATCTTATAGACAGGGTAGCTATATGAGAAAATACTGAAATTAGAGATTCCTATTGGCAAGTTATCTACCCTTTTACATGCATGGTTACCCCTTCCTTTTCACTAACCATTCCCAAAAGTTTATTACGAAGTTATTACAGTCCAAAGAAAATAAAGAAAATAAATAAAAAATTGAAAATTACAACCAAGGATAGCCTGATTCAGACTTCCTATATGAAGTATGAAGTAAACCAACTCCAAAGATCATGTTTCAAAGCCTTTCTACCACTTGGGTGTGTCAGAGTTCCCTAAGAGTTTCATAAGAACTCCGGGCAGTGCTTACACCCAAATGTACCACCATATTAAGCCAAAGAGCAGTGTTGAAGGGCCAGCCCTCAGGTGTCCAAGTTCAGAGGGAACTCAAGGTCCCAAAGCAAGGCTCACGAGAGGGGGGGGGGGGGGGAAGAACTTAGGAACTAAGAGAGAGTGCAAGTGCAGAATTCTGAAAGGGGGAAGGGAAACGGTACACATAGGGATGTAGGGAATGGGGAGTTGCAAGAGGTAAAAAAGCAGGCTAGTGGGCATAACCCAACAATGGGAGATGCTGGCACACCCATAAGCCTACTAGAACACAATGTTTAGAGGTTAAGATCCCCTGAGGGATCAAGTTCAATCCATAGACAATAACTTGCATATTGCCATGTTTTAAACTTTAACTCAAAGCACATAAAGGGAAATAGGGGATAGGGATTCATAGCAGAAACAAGCAAAGGGAAATCAACATGCTAGTTTAAGTATATAAATCTGCAGAAGTAGTAAAGAGACATAGATGTAGAAAGCTGTAAGTAAACACATTGTGGCAATGCTGAAAATTAAAATTAGGACATACCGGTTTCATGGAAACAAATAGGGAAAAAGCACTAGTCTTGTGAAAGTCAGAATGCAGACAAGAAGGAAAAATACTATTATATGTAAGTGAGTGTGAGTGCAGAAGAAGTTCTGAATTGTAAAGTGGGTAGTGTAGGATTGTTAATCGTATGTGCTTTGTGAAAAAGGGTCGTGTATTTATAGTGTGAAAGTCATGAAGAAATAAGGTAAGAAAATAATTGAAGAACCGATTGTTAATCAATTACACAAGACTCCCTTTAATTAAGGGATTCAGATTCAAACGGGTATAAACCAATTAAGGAAAGAAATTAATCAAACACTTTGTGCAAAGTAGGCAATTAGGGGTGAGTACATAAAAGTTATTTAAGGACAAGGTTTTGACAATACGCGGTTTGTGCAAATAAAGTAAGGAGATTAATTAACAACTAGTAAATCAAAAGGGTCCGAGATTTTGTATGCATGAACCAAGTCAGAAAGATGGAAAAGGTTTTAACATAGGCGAAATCAGCAAACAATCAATTTGACCTATATAAAAGCGATTTTGAATTAATACAAGTTGAAAGCCCCTTTTTTAGAAAGATTCATCACATATAAAGGGCATACAGACACGTTAAGTACAAAAGAAAATTGTCACGCCATTGTAAAATCAGTAGAAAATCCAGTGTAGAAGAGTTTAGTAAAAGAGTCAGAATCATATGAAAAAAAGGAAGCCCAAACTCAACTCAAAGATTCGAAGAGTTAGGGGTTCTAAAATAAAACCGTAGTTCAATCAAATATATGATCAAACCTGACAGAACCCCCAAATTTTAGGGTTTCTGCCTTGAATCAAGTACATAGATGAGAAGAGAAGTGGTCGAAGCAGGCTCAGAGGTTTCAGAGAAGAACTGAAGCCTCTTGCATGCCTCTATCAACACCAAAACTCATGAGAAAGCATGATATCAAGGTAACAGGAAGAACACAGTAGAAGCACTCGAAGAAAAATAGAGGAAAACACTGATACGAGCAGTAAACATACTTAAGGAGTTTTTCAGAAGAAACTTAAATAGGGCTTAGTAGAAGGAAAGTAAGGAAACTTAAGAACTTAGCAGGAAAGTACAGTAGGAGAAACATTCTGGAACACAGTAGAAGAAAAATACAAGAACATAATAGAAAAGCATATGAGAACATATTATGGAAAACATGGTAGCAGAACATACAAGCATGGAGCATGTAAAACACAGTAAAAGTAACATACAAGAACGGAGTATGAAACTCAGTAGAAGAACATACAAGAACAGAACACAGTAGGAGAACATACAAGAACGTGGTAGATAAAAACATAGGAGCACAGTTGAGGTAAATACAAAACAGAAACGGGAAAGAAAGTCAGAGCAACACTTAAACATTTTTTCAGAAAACCCTAGATCGGAAAGGAAGATTTAAAAAAATAATTTTCGAAAGAAAAGTTAGGGAAATTGTTTGAAAACTCAAGGAGAGCACAGATACACAACAAATCTAAAGAAATCGGAGAAAACCTCGGAGAGTTAGGGTTTCAGAAAGACCCTAGAAATGAGAAAGGCTTTGAAAGGTCACCGATCTGAGTCGGATAGGTTAGAACCAGGCTCAAGAAACTATAGTACGATGGAGAAAGGCCGGAAATGGCCGTGGATCCTTGAATCGACGGTGGTCTGGGTACAGACCTTTGAGGTCAAGCCTTGAATATTCAGAGATCAGGTGTGTAAGAGCAACGACCAGGATTTATTGGGGAGCCGGGCTAGTTGGATCAAATTGGGTCATGGGCGGGTAATTTTGGAATTGGGCCAATCCATTTGAAATTGAGATTTGGGTTAATTGGGCTGGGGGGGGGGACGATTTGGGCTAAAATTAAAATAAATAGGGCTAGATTTTAAATAGCCACTTTTCCCTTTTTATTTTATAAAAAATAGTAAAATGATTTCTGAAAACAAATTAAAGGTACTAAATTAATTAATAATATATAAATATCAAAATAAAAATACTGGAATCAAATTTATAATTATAAATGCAATTAATTCTTAAAATAGGCTAATATTGCAATTATATGCAATTTAGCTTGAAAGATACTAAATAAATTTGTAAAAATGTGCAAAAAATTACATTAGCTATATTTTGGGATAAAGATGAGAATAAAATAAATTAATCACCAAAATGATAATTTGAGGAGTAATTATTGGTTTTTGTATTGCTAAAATAGGGCAATAAATTGATTTAAAAAATCTTTTAAAAATTAGAAAAAATAATAAAACATTTGGACACACTTATATATGCATACATATGCTATTTTGAAAGTATTTTGCATATAAAAATATACAGGAAAATATTGGGTATCAACAGTGACATAACCGGCGGCTTTAAGTCTCTCATATAGTTGGTCAATGGGTTCAGCAATGGCTATATATTGTTTGGGATGGCTGCGGTCAAAGTTTGGTCGGGGTCTAGGGAAGTTCCGACGGGTAGGAGGTGACTGATAGTGGGATGATTGAGCATTGTACCTTTAATAGACATGTGCGGGTTAGAAATATCTGGGCAAAGGAGGCTGATATATGGGCGGCGGTGATGGTTGATAGGCGGGTGGTGAGGGTGCTTGGTAGTTTGGAGTGGGCTGATATGTGAGTGGAGGTGTTGGGTAGGTTTGGTACTTGATAGGAGATTTAGTTCTTTGTGCAACCATCACGGCTCCTACGTCCTTCTTTTAGGACACACCACCGGACTACAAGGCCTTATTTGTAGCTTGCAAGGCCTCGAAGTTTGTAACCATACCGCTCTTAATGCATTCTTCAATTCGTTCCCCCAGTTTGATAATGTTAGAAAATTTATGGCTCTTGATCATCATTAGTCGTTCATAGTTTTGCGTGTCTTGGGCCCGGAAAAAGAATTTGTTCATATGTTCCTCTTCTAAGGCAGGTCTGACCTTAGTATCTTCGGACCTCTAGCGAGTAGCATACTCGTGAAATATTTCTGTAGGCTTCTTCTTTAGATTCTGAATATAGAATACATCTGACGCATTCTCTATGTTAAACCTGAACCTGTCCATGAAGTCGGACGCCATGCCTACCTAGCTTGACCACTTCCTTGGATCTTGGCTGATGTACCAGGACAGCGCATCTCCTTTTAGGCTCCTCATGAACAGCTTCATGTGGATCCCTTGTCTTTCCCTACCCCAACCACCTTGTCACAATTCGTCCTCAAATGGTCCCTTAGATCGCCTCTACCATCAAACATCTCAAATATCGGAGGTTTGTACCCCTCGGGAAGTTCGACATCGAGATGTATGCAGAGATCTTCATAATTCATCCCCTTAATTCCCTTGTCTCCTTCAACGCCCTGAATTCGACTAGTCAATTTCTTAAGTTCCTCAGCCAGGTTCCTAATGAGCAAATCTTTATCATCAGACTCGAGTGTTCCTGAGATGGGTTGGGTGGAGAGTGGCATGGTCTCCATGTAGATTGGGTGTTATGATGGGTGTGGAAGTGGTCATTTGTTGAGTTTTGGAGTTCTGGGAGAAGTAACGAGGTGTTGTTTGAGGTATGACAGGTGTTGCATTGGGTCTTTGGTGGAACAGTATGAGGAGCGGGATGATTCTGTTACTTCAGGATGTTTTGAGGTGGTGTAGGGTTTTGAGTATTGGGAAAGGTGGTATCTGGGGTGATGAGTGAGAATTACAAGCTTGCCAAATTCTGAACCCGGTCGAGCACTTCCTGGAACTTCAGCAATTTCTGTTCAAGCTAAGATATATTTTCCTTAGGAACCTGAGTACCATGACCATTAGTGACCTCTACCCATTCAGTTGAATTCTCCTTTCTGACGTTGTTGAAATCTTCCATTTTGCCTTTGTTCTTGTTTTTGATAGGACTAAGAGGAGGAGTGGTGGAGGGCCCCTGGATCTTGTGGAATATGATGATGTTGCCAGAGTGCACGAACTAACCTTTGGGAAGGGGAATAAAAACAAAAGTAAAAATAAAAAGGTAACCAAGTTAGTGAGGATTGTAAAAAGTGTCGCAATATTTAAACACATAGTGCGGGAATGTAAATCGCATCCTAATTTGGGAGCCTCGTTGTGCCCGAGGTAGGCCTATCGACAAGTTGAATTGGAGAACTTGAAAATGCTAAATGCTTCATTTTATTTATAAAAAATAGACGAATCCCAAAACGACACTAAATAGCAATAAAATCACTAATGGCCATTGTCCATATTACATTTTATAAAGCGAAAAGACAAAATCCTATCTATTTCGTCCCAGAAGGACCCTCCCCAGATTAGGCATCCTTTGCTCCATCGAACATCTTCCCCAACTCGCGAAGTTCCAGCAATAGGTAGGCCCTGGCCAGAGACCTTCGGTTCTTTCAGCATTTTGGCAGTCTTCAACCCTTTTCAAAAATTTTCTTTCTAACTCCACTATGCCTCGCTCCAAGTATCCCAGTCGCTTGTTGGCACTGACAGCCATGTCCTTCCATTGCTCAATGAACTTCTGGTTAGATTCTTGTATCTCGTGGTGCTCGCTCCCGGATTCTCTTGCGTAATTGGTTGTATTTGACCTGTGTCTCGGCCCTTTCATCTATAATCCTGTGTCCTCGAGCAAACCTTGGCTGGCCCAGACCGTCATGCTTGTCTTCCAACCAACTTGAGTAGAAAGGAGCGCAACCAGCATGATACATGTCTAGCTCGATGGTATCTCTTCCCATTATGATCTTGCAGTGCCACATATGTTGTGCTTGGCACTTGTAAGGACTATCATCCTCTTGGAAGATAGCTCGAAAATGACTCATCTTGTCGACCCTGGGTATAACCTGCTTCCTACCAGCCTGCCTCATAACTCGAAGCGGGACCTAAGGGTGTGTCCCCCTGAGACCAATCAATATCAGGAAAGGTACATCTCATGATCGGGCAATGAGTTCCTCCATCGGAAACCATTCGAACATCCATTGAGTTTGCTCCTCGGTTAAATTATAAAATAGTTCAACCCATCCTTTACGTCCTCCGGCTGAGCAAACATGTCGGGGATGTATTTCATTCACTTTGGGCGATGGAAAGCGATTTGATCATCCCAGTCCCTACGCCGGATTTCTTGTCGATATTCGCCTCTCTGGAGGAGTTCCATGAGCCAGTGTTGGAGTAATAGATTGCAACCTTCAAAGTGTTTTGCTCCACGCTGACACTTCTCCAAAGCTAGGTATATGTCTGCAATAATCATGGGTATGATGCTGAACGCCTGCAATAATCATGGGTATGATGCTGAACGCCTGCCCATCAATTCCTTCCATTAGGGTTTTGGTTACCATAGCCAGCCTGGTGTGGATCCTTGCTTTCTTCATTGGAAACACGACCATCCCCATGAAATAGAACATGAAGACAAAAACTCTATGGTGGATATGTTCCAAAGATGCGAGGGCAAATTCGCCGGAGTAGGTACGGTAAGATTTGATGTGACCGTACCTTTCTTACAAGTAATCAAAAGGAATGTATGAATCCTTCAACCATGTCAACTCTGGATTCTTCTTCAACCCCATCGTTTTAAGGAAGACCCTACCTTTGCAGTTCTCAGGCATTAGCAAACCCGGAGTTTCCCATACCAAACCGGCCAATCCTCGTATTTCCTCTAGCAAAGGTGTCATTTCAATGTCCCGAAAGAGGAACACAACCCTTTCACAATCCTAAAACAGTGTGGCTACTTCTATGATCTTGTTATTGGGTTGGATCTCCAAGAGGGAAGGTAGATTTCCTTGAAATTTTCGGACAAGAGTTTGATCACTAGAGTGAAGATCTTTCCACAAACTTAGCAGTTTTGGGTGGATATTGGTGACCATGCCGAATCTGGGGATTTCGTCCCTCATTATCTGCAAAACAGAAGGGTTAGACCCTACCCCCACCAGACTCGACTATTTAACATCAACAATTAGCATTAAGCATTTAGTTCTCCAAATAAATGCACAAAACATGATGATGTCCATTTGGGTTTAGGGAAACCCAGTGGACATTTGGAAAAAGGCTATCTTAAAGGGTCATTATGTGGACAACATAACTGACCCGACTAGGTTTGACCATGATGCATGCACATTTTAAATAGAGTAAGGTTTCTATGGGGTTTTAGACTGTTACCCTTGAGCGGACAACTCAAGGGGGAAGGCTCAGAAATGTCGACTGCACCCCTGATCGACTAGTTTTACCGCAAATATGCCTTTTCGAATTTAGGGGGTAATGATATAGGAAGAGCGCAACCACTCATTATAAGCGTGGCTATAGTATTTCTTTTTGGAACGAGTGGAGTATGATGTTGAGAATGATTATGCAATAATTAAAAGAAATCATGTTGACATGTATTTGCACATTAAGGAAGCGATAAATACAGCAGTTTCATAATATAAGGCAATAAACGAAAGAAAACAAGGGAGACATGTCAGTTTTAATTTTAAAGAAGAAATTAAATGATAAAAGAAATCAAACAGATATTACACATAGAGAGAGGTACAAATTCACAAGAATAATCTGAAATGGTAAAAGACTAAACATCCCCAACAGAGTCGCCAAGCTGTCACGCCCCTTTTTCCCTCTTTGCATCGGGAGATCGGGTTTATGACATTTGGGTACGGGAAAACTCATTTCGATTGGGAACTGGGTTTTGCATTTTTTAAGAGTCGCCACCTAATGATTTATGGTGCATTAGAACACCTACAAGGTTCACTTCTAAGTTTGTTTGATAACCAGAGATAGGGTAAGGGCTTGAAATTATCATAATAGGAAGGTGTTAGGCATGCCTCAGGATCCACTAGTGTGGTTCCTGGCCAGACAATTCATTGTGAATATGGTGTAATTAACATGTAAGCAAATAAGGCTCGAATAAGAGGGGATTTTGATGCACAAATGCTTGGGAGTAAAATAGAGCAATTATTTAAAAAAAAGCTGTTAAGGTAATCACCCCTCAAAAGAGGGGCTACAAGTGGTATTAGCGCACTGGTCATCATATCCATATCTACCCTTCCCACCCCGGTAAGGTACTAAAGCGCGGATTGGTCTCGACTACTATTGCATGCTATTACCCGTCCCATTCCTATCGGTCCTGGAGGAACTTAGGACTACTAGTCCTAAAAAAGAGGGATATTAGGCTGACTTTGAAGTTTCAACGGTGAAAAAGCTAAGGCGACATACAAAACACATAGGACAACACATTAAAAAGGGAAAGCACGTAAACACTGAAGGCTCATGTATACTTCCTCAAGCAAAGCAACCAAATAGCATGACTCAAACAACAATCAAGGTCTGAAAATATAAATATTAAGGCAAAGGCGAGTTTAAGTTGTTGAAGCAGACCAATTTATTACATAACTCAGATAAGAAGTCCGAGTCAGGCCTGCCTGCTGGTTGTAGCAATTACTAACAAACAGAAACGAGCTTTGCTTTATTCATTGTTATTACCTAAGGTTTACCTAAGTGTTTGGGTGGAATCTTATGAGCATGATATCTATTACTGATTCAGAATGTGGCAAAGCAGTAACAAACTTAAAAAAATGAGCGGTTTGAGATCGTATAGGAATGCTTGCTAAACCGTGTTTAAATAAGGAGATTAGGTTACTTAAAAACTGGTTCAGAATAGACTGATTTTAAATTAGACTAGTTTCAGATGCTGTAGATGATGATATCCATTATTGCTAGTTTTAACTCATATAGACGTGATATCTAGTGTTGCAAATTTTAATTCCTATAGGCATGATATCTAGTGGAACGTGAAATGGAAACAGACACGTTTTTTACTTGGGAATTCCTATAGGCATGATTTCTATACATTATACTGATTTTAACATTATGAACATGATGCCCGCTTATAGCCGTTTAGATTCTACAGCACGATGTCTAAGTGGTAACAAGCGTGCAGAATTTTAAATAAAGTCAGATAGGCACGTTATCTAGATGTGAAGTTGAACATGCCAGAATTTGAAATGAATCCTATAGACATGGTGTCTAAATGCAAAATTGAATACGCATGATTTAAAACAGTCCTATAGGCATGCTTTTTAAATGCAGAGTTGAATCATTCAGAAAAAGATCCTATAGGCATATTTTTCTACCCTTGAGCATGCATAATTCCCATCCCTTTTCCACTAGCCAACCCCAAATGTTTATTACAAATTACTACAAACCAGAAATAATGAATTATATCAAGAAAATATGAAAAATAGGAATGTACAACCACATGAAGCCTGATTCCGACTTCCTCTCTGAGTTATGTAACAAAACGCCTCAAATGCCATTTGTTCAAAGCCTTTCTCGGACGTGGGTGCGTTAATGTTCCCTAAGGGCCTCAAAGGACCCCGGACAGTGCTTACACCCAGATTCATAGAACCAGATAGAGATGAGTGCAGTGTGGAAGGGCCAACACTTATGTGTCCATGTTCTGAGGGAGCTCATGGGTCCCAAGTCAAGGCTCACCCAAGAGGGGCAGAACCTAAGTCTAAGAATATAATGGAAGTGCACGAATAGGGATTTATTTAAAACTTGGTTGAGAATAGAAAAGGGGTAATAATAGTTGGAAAACAGTAGTAGTTAAGCACATAGTTCATAATTTCATACAAAGGGGTCAGGGGTTTGGGAATATATTGGAAGGAGCATATACCCTTAGGCAGGGATCAGATTTAGGCATGCACAGCAATAGAAGGTGCTGGTATGCCTATAAACCAATCAGAACACACAACTTATAGAGGGGACATGGAGGTTGTGATTCCAGGGGGATCAGGATTGGGTCATGCATAGCAATGTCCAATGCTGTCATGCCCCAAACCAACCACGGATATTAAACACATTGGGGATGTGGGTTTAGGATTCATAAGAAAAGATTAATTCAGAATAGAAAAGGCAAATTGCAGCATGTTTAATAATGGAACTTGATTAAATACAAACAAGAAACAAACAAGAGTGCAGGAAATAGTAAAGGAACATGTTGTTATTGATGCTAAAAATAAGTTAGAACATACCAGTAAAGATGCAAATACAGAGAAAAGTAAGCAAGCTTCCCACAACCAAGCCTTGGCTTTCAGCCGGCTAGGTAAGGCAGCAATACAAGTAGCAACACAGGAAAGAGAGAGTGATTTTAGTGGAGTGTGTGTCTGAACTCAAGTATTTTATTTCTTGTGTTAGTGTCTTTGAAAGAAGAGGGGGTGGGTTTTTATAGTTTTGAAAACATGTGAGAAATAAGGTAATAAGTAAAGTTTTATACAAATATGGAAACAATCATAGTCAGAATCAATCAACAAAGTGATTTCCCTTTTAATAGAGGAATCACCTTTTTAACGGGGTTAACAGGCTCAAAAGAAGGAAAGAAAATCAGTTTGTAGGCAGACTAATTGTTACAATAAAAAGAAGTAGTAAAACAATAATTAAGCAATCGAGTCTAAGTACAGAAATATACTTATTTTGGGGAAGGACTCAGCAAGGCAAAAATAAGGAAATGAATCAATTAACCTTGACATGCGAGTGAAATTAGAATTCATAAAAGAACGGTTCTGAAATCAGTCACAAGATTGGAGATCAATCAAAGAAGGAACCTCACCATATAAATAGAGTGAACAAACAGTAGACATGCGAGGCCAAATCTATTGGCAAATGGAAAAACATGCAATAGTAGCACAAAGTTCAGTAGATAGCAAACATTCGAAGCATGATAATCAAGTAGGTCAAGTCAAACTGAGTCAATAGCAGAGTGTCAGAACATGCAAAAGTTTCACAGCAACAGGTAAGGAAAACCCTTTGAAAAAATTAGGGTTTCGATCATAGTCAAGTATTAAAGATAACAAGAGCCTAAAATCAAAGGAATCACATAAAGGAAAAAGAGATTCTGAAACAAAGAACTTCAAATCGAGTCAGGCATTCAAACGGATAGTTTCAAACTCCAAAGATATAGGTTTCTTCAATAATATTCAAGCTTAAAAGATGATATACAAATAAATCAAACAAATACTTAGCAAACAGTTTCAGAAACTCGGATGAACCCAAAAGATATTGGGTTTTTTAACATCAATCTAGTTTAAAGATGATACACAAATAAATCAAACAGACATTTAGCAAACAACTTCAGAAACTCGAATGAACCTAAAAGAAATCAGGTTTTTTAACAACAACGAGTTCGAAAGATGGTAAACAGACAGGTCAAGCAAGAATTTAAACAAACAACCACACATCTTAAACATATTAAAAGTCAGAGAAGATATTTTGAAATAACTTAACAGGGAAACCATAATCGAAAAAAACACAGAGTCGTTTTCGAAAGCAAAATTGAATAAAATTCGAGAAGATGCTTAAAAGTTCAAGATAAACAGAGATCTAAAGTAGATCTGAAGGAAATCAGAAAGGATCTTAGAGATTAAGGTTTCAGAAGACCCAGAAAAGGCTAGAGAGGCTTCAAAAGTTACCGATCTAGACAGGAGAGTCAAAGGTCTAACTCGAATGACCATGGCTGGCCGGAGAAAGGTCATCGAGCAAAGACTGGACCAAGCCTCTTCAGAGTCTGGTCATGAGACCACAGAACTAAACACGTAGAAGCCATAGAAGGCTGGTACAGGTCTCCGACGACCTTGAAAGGCCATGGATTAGGGTGGCGGCGGCTAGGGTTTGCGCTTGTTGTATAGAGGATTTGGGAGAGAATAAGAGTTCAAGGGCGGCGGATTGTGAATAATGAATTAGGTTTGGGGGTCTTTTGGGTTTAATTAGCAAAGGGCAGCCGGTGGCCGTTGATCTAAATGATCAACAACTGAGATTTAAAGGGTTAGGTGGGGATCCGGGTATGGGTCAGTTTAATTGGGTTGGGGTCGGGTATGAGTAGGAATTGGGTCGGGGTAAATTGGGTTTAAATTAGGGTAGAATTTAAGCCATAATTGAAATGAAATCTGGCTAGATTTTAAATAGCCATTTTCCCTATTTGATTTATAAAAAATAATAAAATAATTTTTGGAAATAGATAATGGTACTAAAATGATTTATGACACATAATTAATTATTTAAAAATACCAGACTTCATTTTATGAGCATAAATGCAGTTAAATCTTAAAAGAGGCTAATATTAAAATTATATACAATTTAACTTTAAAAATACTAATTAAATTTGTAAAAATATGCAAAAAATTCCCTTGGCTAAATTTTAGCATAGATATAAAAGTGAACTAAGTGAATCACCAAAAAATGATAATTTTGGAAATAATTACTGGATTATATGGATAAAATAAGAGAAAAAAATAGATTTAAAAATCTTTTAAAATTAAGGAAAAGTAATGAGGCACATGGATATATGCATATATGCATATATATACCATTTTGAAGCTATTTTGCATATTAAAAATATATAGGAAAAATTTAGGTGTCAACACCACTCTAAGCATGAGCTTTCTTTCATGTATATCTATGATATCTATACCCGTTGCTAACAATGGTCTTCATAAAATTAGGGGGACCTCCTTGTTATCCTCCATCTTCACGGCTGTAAAGTCTACATGGAATACAAACTAATCTACCCGGACTAAGACATGTTCCACTAAGACATCTTTAACTATCCCCTCATGCATCAAAATTGTTTGTTCGCCAACTGCAAGGATATTGGTGCTGTCCTAATCTCTCCAATCTCTTTCTCTAACTTCCTGTAAAAAGCCAAAGGCATTAGATTAATTGAGGTACCATAATCACATAAAGACTTATAAAAATTAATAGTGCATAAAGAGCAAGGTATAGTAAGAGTCCCTGGATCTCCACACTTTCGTGGTAGATTGCTTTGCAAGATTGCGCTGCAATGCTCTATGAGCTAGACCACTAGGTCTGTTCTATCTTCCTCACCTTTATCAAGATCTCCTTCAAGAATTTGGCATAAGATGGAATTTGTGAGAGAACTTCCATAAAGGGTAAGTTTACATGAGCATGTTGTAGCATATCCAGAAACTTCTCAAATTGCTTGTCCAGCTGTTGTCTAAATAGCTTTTGCGGAAAAGGAAAAGCAAGAATATGCTTGTTCTCTTCATGTTCCTCCCTTCTTGAATCCTATTCCTTCTTCTTTTTCTCATCTCCTTTCATGCTTTTCTTATTCTTACCAAAATCAATTTTCAGCATCTCCCCACTTTCTTTTCAAGTTTAACTTTTCTCATCTACCCCACTTGTTTTTCTAAATTTAAAATTACTGCCCCTTGTACTTCAAATGTTTTATCAGCTTTAGCAATGAAGGCCTTCATGAGATCATTTATACTAGGCTGATTAGGCTGTTGAGGTTGAAATTGCTGCCTCTACTGACTCATAAAACCAGGAGCTCCTTGTCCCTAAAATCTGGGGTTGTTTTGTTGCCATGCATTTGTAGTACCCAAGATAAACACCATCAAAAATAGGGGTGTCTCTGACCCATTGCATTATAGTTTCCCATAGCATTCACTTCCTTAGCTGAGGCTTGACACTCATGAGTAGGGTGTCCTCTTCCACATATATCACAAGCTGTATGAGGCACATTGTGTCTTGAGGCTAAGGTCGACGTCCATATTTCCTTTGCCATAAAATAAAGTTGTACCTGAATAGATATGTTAGCATCAACTTGGTTAACACCAGTAGATCTTCTTCTTTTACCACTCTCCGAGGGCCACATATTTGCATCTTCAGACACCTCATCGAAAATTGTGACTATCTCCTCTGGACTTTTCTTCATCAACAGGCCTCCAACTGTATTGCTCAATGTTCTACGTGAGGCCGGTGTCAAACCATCCCAAAAATCCTGGAGTTGCATCCAGAGTTAAATTCCACTATGTTTACACTTTCGAACTAGCTCCTTAAACCTGTCTTATGCTTCAAAAACAATTTCATAATCTTTCTAACAGAAGTTATGGATTTCTCTTCTAAACTTTCCTGTTTTGGCCGAAGAGAAATATTTATCAGGAAATTTTAGTGCCATCTCCTCCTGTGTTCTAATTGATCCCCGGGGAAAGCTTCGAAGATATTGTTTTGCATCATCTTTGAATGGGAGGGGGAATGCCCTTAAATAAACTGCATCTTGTGACACACCATTGTATTTTATAGTGTTCATAATCTCCTTGAAGTCCATTAGACAGTTATTTAGATCTTCATTCATCTTCCCTCTAAAGATACAATAGTTTTGATGGGTTTGGAGCAACCCTTGGTTCAACTCAAAATTGTTAGCTGCTACTGGAGGTGGTCAAATACTTGATAATCCTTGGTCGTAGACCGGTCTAGAATAATCACTATTTTGTCTCCCAACACCAAAAGCTGTATTTCCTAACTGATCTGCAGTTAAGGGTTGATTTTTGGGAAATTCTTTAACCCCTCTCTTCTTCATTGACAAGTTGTGCATTTCAAAGAGATGCTTCCTCAGCATCTCGTGCAGCTTTTTCTCGTTGTTGAGGTGCCTCTCTTGCAACAAAATTTACATTATCATCATCTCCAGCCATAGTTTCTTGGTTGACGATTGCCCAACCTTCTCCATATTCTCGGGGATATTTCTATCCTTCATCCACTGCCGCAGTTGTTTCTCAATTTCATGGTAGCACTTCCTTCCCAGAAGATTGAGTCATGCACCAATCTAACCTGTAGCCTGCGCACAATTAAAAAAAACACCAAATGTAACAAGGGAAACTAAAATACAATAAAATAAAGACAAATCTTGAATTAGCACTACAAAATCTATCACACACTATAAATTGCCAATCCTCGCAACAACGCAAAAATTTGACGAGCACAAAACACACTCTTAAATATGCTCGTTAGTCGAATAGGTATAATATAATATCGTATCCACAACGAACTTAGTTAAATA
Organism: Nicotiana attenuata; assembly: GCF_001879085.1. NCBI lineage: Eukaryota > Viridiplantae > Streptophyta > Magnoliopsida > Solanales > Solanaceae > Nicotiana > Nicotiana attenuata. The sequence continues at coordinate 40,665 of NW_017675302.1, forward strand.
GTATTTTCATAGTTTATAGCTTGATTGCAATGCAAGATGGTCTTCATAATGAGATAATGTGATTAAAAATTGCAATTAACAAAGAATGTACGGTTATTGACTAATTACAATCGAACAAGAAGCATGCAAATAAGGTTATCAGTGGGAGAGAATAGGGTTTCATAGGATAGCTGCAAAATAATTGTCAGGCAGTCAACTCTAGTTAATTCACTTCTAGTTTTCAAGTGAATCTCTTGAATTCACTCAATTATTAGTTCAAACGTTTAGTAGAAACTCCTATTGATTAAGTCTCAACCTCACAATATTAACTAAATTAAGCTCGGTGAAGATATGCACGAATTTATAGTGGATTGGTCTTTAGGAGAACCTCTCTCGATTATCCTCCTTACTAGGTTTAATCAATAATTCTACAATCCTATTTTGATTAATAAGAAGAATTAATGAATTCAATAAGTGAGTATAGAATGCAAGGATATCACAAGTTATGCCTCTCTCGATTACAAGAACAAGTGAGTATAGATGCAACAATTAAAACATCCAAAACGATTCAATACATAAACTAGAGTTATAATCCACAAACAAATATCGATACACTAAATCCATCAAACCCTAAATATAACTACTCCATAGATATGGAGTAATTAATCACAAGTATGTTTAAAGTTAAGGAAAACATAAAACGATCCAAACTCTTGTCTTGAGTGAGGATTGAATGATAAATTCCTGTGCTTTTGCTGGTCCAACTCATTCGTAGTCTTCTTAGGTCTTAGATGTGTCCAAAGTCCAGAAAATAACGTTTCATCTTAGTCCAGAAACAAAAACACCTTTTCATATATGAAGTAGGCTAATTAGTCTCTAAATTGGTAATGGCGTGCCACATGGGGCCACGCTTGACGTGGGGCCTTAATGGGGAAATCCAAAGAGCCTGTGATTTTTCAGACAACAGCAAATGGCCAGCCGCGATGCTCTACACGCCTCCTTACGCATTGCGAGTATGATATTTTCTCAGAGTACGGATATTTCTTGACTCTTTGATATGCATATGTTGTTCTCGACACCCGAACACTATCAAAGTTTAATCCCTTAGGATTTTACTTAGACTTCAAAGCTCTAAAAATATCAAATTCATTCCATAACATTGACATAGCTCAAAATTACTCCTACAGGGATTAAAACAAATAATTAGTGCAAAACACTAGAGATTAATGCTTAAACTCAATTAAAGTGCAGTAAATTAGATGTAATAAGTGACTAAATACGTAATTATAGCCTACCATCAGTGTTTCAGATGCACGGTTCCGCTATGAGATGGTGGCACGACTATGTTTAAGGCGGACAAGCAGGTTCACCTTCACTAACTTGGGATCAATTCTCATAGCCTTTTTTGGAGAAGTTTATTCCTTTTACTCTGATAAAGGAGTATCGTCGCCAATTTGAGCGCCTCTAGTAGGGTAGCATGGTTGTTTCCTAGTACGAGACTAGATTTGTTGAATTATCTCGCCATACAGTTGTTTTGATTCCTAGTAAGAGGTAGAGCGTGAGGATATTTACTGATCGCCTTACTTTTGGCATCATGCTATACATGTCCTGAAAGATCGAGGATGATATTTCTTTTCAGTAGGTTGACCACTAGGTCCGTTCTGTCTTCCTCTTCTTTATCAAGATCTCCTTCAAGAATTTGGCATAAGATGGCATTTGTGAGAGCACTTCCATAAAGGGTAAGTTTACATGAACATGTTGTAGCATATCCAGGAACTTCTCAAATTGCTAGTCCAGCAGTTCTCTAGTTCTCTAAACAGCTTTTGCGGAAAAGGTAAAGCAAGAATATGCTTGTTCTCTTCATGTTCCTCCCTTCTTGAATCATATTCCTTATTCTCTTTCTCATCTATTTTGATGCTTGTGTTGGGCCCAAACGAAAACACCTTTTCCTACACGAAGTAGGCTAATTAGTGTCTAAAATTGGTACAGACGTGCCGCATGGGGCGACGCTCCACGTGGGGCCTTAATAGGGAAATCCAAAGAGCTTGTGATTTTTTAGACAACAGCAAATGGCCAGCCGCGACACGCCACACGCCTCCCTATGCATTGCGAGTGGGATATTTTCTTAGAGTATGGATATTTCTTGACTCTTTGATATGCGGATGTTGTTCTCGACACCCGAACACTATCCAAGCTTAATCCCTTAGGATTTTACGTAGACTTCAAAGCTCTAAATAGATCGAATTCATTCCATAAAATCGACATAACTCGAAATTACTCCTACAAGGAATAAAACACAATTAGTGCAAAACACTAGAGATTAATGCTTAAACTCAATTAAAGTGAAGTAAATTAGAGTGGAATAAGAGACTAAACACGTAATTATAGCCTACCATCAGTGTTTCAGATGCACGGTTCTGCTAAGAGATGGTGGCACGACTATGTTTAAGGCGGACTACCAGGTTCACCTTCACTAACTTGGGATTAGTTCTCACGGCCTTTTTTGAAAAAGTTTATTCGTTCTACTCTGATAAAGGAGTATCGTCACCAGTTTGAGCACCTCTAGTAGGGTAGCATGGTTGTTTCCTAGTACGAGACTAGATTTGTTGATTTATCTCGCCATACAGTTTTTTTGATTCCTACTAAGAGGTAGAGTGTGAGGAGATTTACTGATGGCCTTACTTTTTTCATCATGCTATACAAGTCCCGAGAGATAGAGGATGATATTTCGTTTTAGTAGGTTGTTGACAGCTAGCCGAATCGAAAGAGTTCATGGTCACGGCAGAGAGGTGATCTCTGAGAAGAGGCCTCACCATTTTGGTTGTTTTAGTGGTGCCACATCTGGAGGCCGAGGTTATTTTGGTAGATAGAATTTTATCAGATCGGTCGAATCAGCACTCCAGGCATCACACGGTGCTTCGGGAAGCCGTGGTTCTTAAGGGTCTCATCCCGAGCAGCTTGCCTACAATGCTCCTCCAACTCTCATCAATGCACAACTATTTCAGAGCTATCACCGTAGTTATACGGGACATCTGGGTCAGTCTCAGATTTAGCAGCCACAATAGTCGACAGAGTGCCTTGAGTATCAACATACATATCATATCAAGAGGTACTATCCCAATCTTTAGGACAGTGTGCCACATCAGGGTTTTCGTGCCATGGTTCCAGCAGCTGTTGCTCCACCATGCTTGTTCCGCCAGCTAGGGGTGAACAAGCGTCCGGAGGTGGTGGTCATACCATTAGAGGTGGAGGCAATTAAGAGAGATATCATCCGAGAGGTGAAGGTATGTGTTTACCGTGAAAATGGTAACAACAACTAATCTGTAAATGGGATTCTAAAAATATGTGATCTATTCTCGAGCTAGTTTGAGAGGGTGATTAATGCTAAAAATGGAGTAAAATAATAAATATCGAGCTAATCAAAATGATAATCGAACCAGTAAGGAGCGTTTCTGGGCTTAGGGCAAGCCAGTAGATACCTCGGGGTCAGGCCTTGAGCCTACCTTGGGGCTATGGAAGGTGATCTTATCGAGGGTAACCGGGAATGGATAATAGATAAGTATATGCATACAAGGCTTTATACCATCAATCTTGAGCTAAATGGGGAAGAACAAACGAAGAACAATAAAATGCTAGGGCGACCTCGGGGTCAAAAGAACACAGTTAACTTAGAAAAGAGAGAGAGAGAGAGATATTATTGCTTATTGGAGAAGTGGAGAAACATCCGTCCCCTACAAGGTGGGGCGAGTTCCCCTTATATAGGCGAGGGGGCTCGGTAAATTGTACATATATTATTTATAGGATTGGAAAGACGGGACGGCCTATCACTCGTTATCTTAGTAGGTCACAGATAGACCTGCCCTGTCAGGTGTAGTCATGCACCTATGAGACTCCTTCTTCCATTCCGACCTCGGACCTTCCCCCTCTTTTTCGGGCTCGAACGATCCCCGAGACCGAGAACTGGACCGAAACCTTCCACCCTCGGAGTCCCGAGGAAAGCTTCTAAAATAGCTTGATAGCAGAAAATCAAGTCATCTGATTTTGCTGCATACAGATAGTCTCCGCATTTCTTAGAGCGGAAGGCGACGGGAAGAGATGAGAAACGATTCCGAATCCTTGCTTCCCTAGGCATCCTTGGGGATGGTTGCGGGCTGCAGAGATGCATATCGGGCGTTGCTGCTGTGGACTTCAATTCTGACTACGGCGGTTGGCTTTCTTTAATACACCTGAGACGCCTTTATAAAAGCTCGCTTCTTCCTATCTGGATCCCATTTAGAACTTTTTTGTAAAGCCGTCTTTCTGCTTCTCTTTATTCTCTTCCTAGGAGCGCGACTCCCCTTGCTTTCTCTATTTTTCTAGACTTTTTTCAAGGATGGCAAACATTCCTACAGCAGCTTCCTACGATATGGCGGGCTCATCATCTTCGTTCTTCTCCCAAGGTGAAGTGACGACCCCTCCCTGAGTCGAGGAGTGTGTCCCGGGATCGTTCGCGATGACCTCGGACTACGGGGTCGAAAGATGTTCTTCTAAATCGGGATGTCATGCATCGGTAACTCGCTTCATCAGCTCCATAACGGATGTCAGGAGAGCAAAATTTGATTTTTGTTGGGGGGATACTGTGCTTGTGGAGACACCCGCTCGGGATGATGATATCACGACTTATAGGGCCAGTTTTCTGAGCGTGTATACCTATCCATTTACTTTAGGATCAGTCGGACCAGCTTCGCCCTCGATAGATCTTGTGATCCTTGCTTTCTGTCGGAGTTACCAGTTAACCCTGGGCCAGATCCATCCTTCGTTTTGGGCGCGTGGTTTATATGATCAGGCATTATTCGGGCATAATTGAGGGGATGCCCTTTAGTTTGAATCACCTGATCTGAATGTACAGCCCTCGCTCCTTTCTGAAGGTTTAATCAGGCTTCTTCGTCGATCCTCGAGATCCTTTTTCGCCTGGACTGAGGAGTTCAAAGATGATGGGTGGTTGAGTCGATTTGTTCGAGTGAGGACGTTCGATCTGATCTTGTCGGAGAGAATGCCGTTTCTGGAGAAATGGAACACCGTACGTAGGTGGATGTGGAGCTTCTGCTTCTCTTTAATGGTTTCTTCCTGCATTTCTAACTCTGTCATTTCTTCTGTGTTCTTAGCCGATGCGCTCTACCCTAGGGCGGTGTCAGATCTGCGGGATTGGGTCGGTCGCCTATACTTGGCTTGCCTGTACAACGATCGTGCATGGTGGGATCTATCTCGAGCCCGGTGGGAGGAAAAAGATCATGGTGAGTTTCGAGCTATCGTCGTACCTGTGCATCCCTTGGCAATTTTGCTGCCGACGGCTCTCTTCTTTTGGCGCATCTAACCCTTATGCTTATGCAGGTCTAGGAGGGGTTTTACTGATAAAGAAAGTGTCACACGCTAGAGGAGATATTTGAATGCTTGACGAGGAGAAGAATAGGCAGAGGGACGCTTCGATCGACCTGTCGGGGCTATAAAGGGCCAAAGTTGAGGAACCCAGGGTCGACTTATCAATTTTGGCCTTAGCCGCGGCTGGAAATCCCCGTGCTGAATATGAGGGAGAAAATAGTTCTCTAGCACCCTCCAAAGGTCATCTGGGATCGGCTATTCCTCGGGTCGAGGAGATGGAGGCCTACGGGCAGGAACCTGATGTCGTTGCGGCCCGTTATCATAGTGATGAGACAACGGATGGAGTATCGAGTACCGGTTTTGACTCGGTAGGTCGCCAGAGTTTTCTGTGAGCCGGGACATCTTCATCTGGCCCTTTGAGGAAACTTCGATCAGGGACCCGTGGTGAACAGGGGTCGGGCGTTCAAACTGATCCTGTTGGTTCATTAGTTGTTGTCGATTCCCCGATAGGGGAATCACCTCAACCTCATGGAGTGCGAACTGAACCTTGTAAGGATGCTCTAGAAGCGGGCGCGTTGGTCGAAGGCAGAGACGTGCTTGGTAATCCAGCGATCGTTCTCAAAGGTAGCTCCGGGGTCAACGCTCCCTCAATTTTTGGTGAGATGGGCAGGCTTTGTGCACGGGTAAACTCCTTTATTGTTTCATTGTTCCTGTCCGTTCCGATCTCTAATTCCTCAACTTTTTAAGCTCTTTCAGGCCGAAATGCTTTACAGCCAAACACTCGCTCAGTATCAGGACGAGGTGAGCGGCCGCAAGCATTAGAAAGTCGGTTTAACCGAACAGGTTACTCATTCTTCATCCTTGCTATTTTCTTGAGCCTCTGCGGGAGTCTATTGTTTTTAACGCTTTGGGCTCCAACTTGTGCAGTTTTAGAGGGAGACACATTCGCTAAAAAGGGAGCTCTGGGCCAGGGACACTGAGATCCTCGAGGTCAGTCGTCGTGTGGATGAGGTGACTTCTGAGAGAGACAGCCTTGCAAGGAGGGTTTCCTTAGTTGTGCGCCAGCTTCTAGACGTGAAGGAGGATAGTGTCAAGCACACGGTTTTCCGTTCCGGGTTGTTGGCCACACTACTTCGGATCAGAGCTGAGGCCGAAGCACTTGTATCTTTACATGGGGGAGAAGCTGCCTCTGAGTATTTCTGCGTGAAAAAAGTACCTGGCTTTACCTCGGGCTGCGAGTCGTGTCTGGCCAGACCCTCAAAGATTAACCACTGAGGGTGCATTGGAGGGCGGCTTAACCGGTGTTAGAGGTGGGAGCGGATCTCCGGAGAGAGTGGACGCCGTTGATAAGGGGCTGCCCGGGGATCTGTAGGCTTGGTTTATGTCGTGCTTTCCATTGTCTTTCTTGCCTTTATATGGAGTTTTCTTTTCGGCGTACGTAGGAAAAGAACAATCTTGTGAATTTATTTCCTTTATTGGCGAGAGCTTTGAATCTAGAGCACTGAATTTAGAGTATTGAACCTGTAGAGTAGCTTTGCAGCCTATTCCAGGCTGGTTGATGTGATCCCTACCGGGATTTTCCGCGGGGGTTCCGGAGTCGTGCTGCAATTTGAGCCGTAATCGGTTCTGAGCTTCCAAGTTCCCCCGATAGGCGACAGTGGCACTTGTGCTGTGCTATCAAGCATTTTGCGATTTTCTTGGGGCCAGTCTCCAAGTCGTGTTGCGATTGAAGCTGTAATTGGCCTTCGATCCTTTCGAGGGCTCCGGTTGGCGATGGTGTTTTTCTGTTTCACGCCCTTGGACGATTTGTACTTTTTTGGGTCCAGTCTCTGGGTTGCATCGTGACTCGGGCTGTAATTGACCCTTCATCTGAGTCTTTGGCCAGCGATGGTGACCTTCCGTGTTTCCACGCCGTCGGGGCCTTTTAGCAAGAGGCCCGGGGGCATGCTCTTTTGGCGACAATGACACTTATGTTGTTCGGCCGTAGAGACCTTTTGATATAGGACTCGAAGGCTCGCCTACCCGGTGACGATGACATTTATGTTGTTTGGTTGTGACCTTTTGATATAGGGCCCGGGTGCTCGCATACCCGACGACAATGACTTTTATGCCATTTGGTCGTAGAAACCTTTTGATATAGCGCCCGGAGGCTCGCCTATCCGGCGTCAATGGAATTTATGCCGTTTGGTCGTAGAGACCTTTGATATAGGCCCATAGGCTTTCTTAAGTTTAACTATTTTGGATCCGGTCTCCGAATCGGGTTATGACTCGAGCTCACTTTAATCCTCAAGTTGTCAATTTTTAAATTGATGGTCGTATAGACTATTCGGTGTGAAGCTCGGAGGCTTTGCTTAGCAGGCGACAATGGCACTTACGCTGTTTGATGTGATGCCCGGAGGCTTTTGTAGGCTTTGTTTTCCTCTCGTTAAGGTATTATTGATTATTTTGCCTGACCCGTGGTCGGTTCTAAAAGAACCTCAATTTCAAGTAGTAATCGGCGATGTTTTAAGCACCACAGAAGATTCATAGCCCACAGGTCGAGTAGATTGATGATTTTTTGATTTTGGAGCCGACATGGTCGGGACTCGTTTTTTGCCTGTTGAGGGAAGCCTGTGTTTTAATCGGTTCTTTCCGAAGTAGATTCGGAGGATTTTTTACCAACAGTCGGGCGTCCCCGAGTCGCATTTTTTGGGTTGTAGCAGCCGTTTCGACCGTAGTCGTATGCATTTGGCCGGGGCCATTTTTGATCCCGAGAATCAGTTTTAGGCGTCCACACCGAGGGTATGCCCTTTAGGGATTTTACAAATGCGATGTGTAGCCTAAACTGCAGGATTTTTCATGCCCGTTGACGTCTTAGAGTGTATCATGCCTGTTGAGGTCTTACAATTTATGAAGGATAGATCTGGTTTTGCTGAGGCTGCCCATTAGGGTCTTACGATTTCGGATTTTCCAGTGTTTGGCGATTCACAACAGCCTCCGAGTAATCGAGTTTGCTTGAAGACAGCTTCTCGTGAGCTCGAAACTATTTTTTCGGATGCTTGGTGAGCCTGGAGTTCTGACCCTGAGGTCGCACGAGTTGTCAAAATTGCTTATTTTGAGTCTCCGAGTACGTCAGACTCGTTTGATAGAGAGGTATTAAGCTATGAGTATGTTGAGATAATTTTCCTGAAACGTGAAATGCCAAGAAACTACCTTTCATTGCTTTAAGGCAGATGTAGGCCGTGATGAGAAAGCCAAAATATATCTTTTATTGCTCGGCGTAGATATAGGCCATAAGCACACATAGTTTTGTTGCCATGAGCTTGACCCTCACGGGCTCGGCTCCTTAAAATTGTTTGGCCTGGTATGTTGTCTTTGTCAGAATAGCCTTTTCAGCAGAAATTTGTTCCTAGGCGAGAGTCTATTTTTGTAGAAGAGAGGGCGATGTTCGATCGTGGGCCCCCGTGGGTATTTCTCGATCGGCAGCCCTAATAGTAATATCGTTTGAGCATCGACACATCCCAGTTGCTCGGGAGTTGCTCGCCTTCCATGGTGCCAAGCTTATATGAGCCTTTGCTAATGATTCCAAGGACGCAATACGACCTTTCCCAATTCTGGCCTAGTTTCCCTTTGTTGGGATTCCGGGTTTTGAGAGTAACCTTCCTCAGGACCAAGTCCCCAATTTTGAAATTTCTGAGGTTCGTTCTCCGGTTGTACTATCTTTCGATTTTCTGCTTCTGGGCAGCCATCCAAATCAGCGAGGCCTCCCATTTTTCGTCGAGTAGTTCGAGGGATGTTATCATGGCCTCGTGGTTTGTCTCCTCGCCGGCGTGTCGGAATCTAGCGCTTGGCTCTCTGACCTCTACAGATATTAATGCTTCAGCGCCGTATACTAGAGAGAAAGGCATTTCGCCCGTACTTGATTTTGAAGTCATCCGATATGCCCATAATATCTCGGGCAGAGTCTCTCGCCACTTTCCCTTGGAGCTCTCTAATTTCTTCTTCAGGTTCAGGATGATAGTTTTATTTGTGGATTCAGCGTGGCCGTTTGCGCATGGATGGTACGACATTGAAAGGATCCTTTTGATTTTGTTGTCCTCCAAGAACTGAGTTACCTTGCTCCCAATGAATTGTCTCCCGCTATCGCACGTTATTTCGGACGGGATCCCGAACCGCCATATGATGTGTTCCCATATAAAGTTGATGACCTCCTTTTCTCTTATTTTTTCGAAGGCCTGCGTTTCAACCCATTTTGAAAAGTAGTCAGTCTTAAACAAAATGAACCTGGCTTTACCTGGTGCCATTGGCAAAGAGCCAACGATATCCATTCCCCATTTTATGAATGGCCATGGTGATAGGACGGAATGTAATTGTTCCCCGGGTTGGTGGATCATGGGGACGAACCTTTGACACTTATCGCATCTCCGGACAAACTCCTTGGCTTCCCTTTCCATGCTATCCCAAAAGTAACCTTCTCGGATTACCTTTCTGACTAAGGAGTCTGATCCGGAGTGGTTTCCGCAGGTGCCTTCGTGGATCTCTCGGAGCACGTAATCCGTGTCTCCTGGTCCAAGACACACTGCTAGGGGGACGTCGAACGTTCTTCTGTACAGGACCCCGCTTTTGTCGAGCGAGAATCGCACCGCTCTGATTCGTAGGGCTCTTAATTCTTTCCGGTCGAAGGGCAGCTTTCCATCCTTCAAATAGGTGATGTATTTATTCCTCCAATCCCATGTCAGGCTGGTGGAGTTGATTTCTGCGTGGCCCTCCTCGACTGCGGACTTGATTAGCTGGACCATAGCCCTGGGGAGCAGGTCTTCCTCCTCGGCGGATGATCCTAGGTTTTCTAGGGCATCAGCCTCGCTGTTCTGTTCTCGGGGCACATGGACTAAGGTCCATTCCTTGAAGCAGCGCAAGGTGACTTGGATTTTATCCAGATACCTCTGCATTCTGTCCTCCCGAGCTTCATAGCTTCCGTTTACTTGACTTACTACGAGGAGCGAATTGCATTTTGCCTCGATGGACTCGGCTCCCAGGCCCTTGGCCAACTCTAGACCTGCGATCATAGTCTCATACTCGGCTTTGTTGTTAGTTAGCTTCACAATTTTTATGGATTGTCGGATTACGCCGCCGATAGGTGGCTTCAGGACTATACCGAGCCCTGATCCTCTGGCGTTTGTGGCACCATCCGTAAACAGGGTCCACACCCCGGAAGATGTGCCCGACTTCAGTAAAAGTTCCTTCTCTACCTCGGGGATGAGGGATGGTGAAAAATCGGCCACGAAATCCGCCAGGATCTGGGATTTGATGGCCATTCGAGGTTGATATTCAATATCGTACCCTCCGAGCTCGATGGCCCATTTGGCCAGTCGGCCCTTACAACTCATGTTTGTGCAGTATGCTCCAGAGGGAATAGGTTGATAGGACGCAGATGCACTGGCACTGAAAGTAAGGCTTTAGCTTACACGAATCGCTAATTAGTGCGAGTACCAATTTTTCCAAATGGGGGTACCGGGTTTCGGCATCCCCCAAGGTTCGACTTACATAATATACAGGGAATTGGTTACCTTGATCTTCCCGGACTAATACACCGCTCACCGCTATTTCGGATACAACTAGGTATAGGTACAGCGTTTCATCTTCTTTGGGTGTGTGTAGCAAGGGTGGGCTTGACAGGTACCGTTTTAGCTCTTCCAGGGCATCTTGGCATTCCGGAGTCCACTCGAAGTTGCTCTTTCTTTTGAGTAGGGAAAAGAAGTGATGACTTTTGTCCGACGACCTTGATATGAATCTACCCAGGGCTGCGATTCGCCCAGTTAGTCGTTGGACAACTTTTACGTTATTTACCACTGTGATTTCTTCGATGGCCTTTATTTTGTCAGGGTTCATCTCGATCCCCCTGTTTGAGACCATGAAGCCTAGAAATTTTCCCGAGCCTACTCCAAAGGCGCACTTTTCGAGGTTGAGCTTCATGTTGTAGCTTCTGAGGATATTAAAAGTTTCCTGCAAATGGGTCAGGTGATCCTCTGTGCCCAGGGATTTTACTAGCATATTGTCAATGTATACTTCCATTGTTTTCCCTATTTGGCGTTCGAAAATTTTATTAACAAGGCGTTGGTACGTTGCTCCTGCATTTTTTAGTCCGAAAGGCATCCCATTATAGCAATATGTGCCATACTTTATGATGAACAAAGTCTTTTCCCTATCCTCGAGGCTCATCTGAATCTGGTTATACCCCGAGTAAGCATCGAGGAAGGTGAGGGTCTCGTGACCGGACGTGGCATTACGACAGTGCATGTATAGGCACAAGTGGGCAGATGCTGTCCATTTAAATAAAATATTTTGTATGAAATTCATCAGGTATAGTCTCTTGTTGAGAATTTAGGAAAAGCAAGTGGGTAGTATTAATCCCAGAGTCATAACTCCATTAAAGGACAAGATTGTAGGACTTAATTCCACAAGAATGTAAATAAGAGGATTTGTAATAGAGTGGATTCACGAATAAAAAGAGTCGACACGTGCAATGTTTTGTTATTCAACATCTTGTTAAGACAATGTTTAAGAGAACTCTTCAATATGGATGTGTGAGCACGTGATTTTTGCCTCGCTTAAATTACACCTATAGAATTCATTAAAATTAGGATTTTCTTTTATTACTTGAATTTTTAGGGGATTAATTGCACGATTTTTGTTTGTTTGCATTTTTGTGTGCATTTTTAGTTGGCATAATTCATAAAAAATACAAAAATAGCACATTTGCATTTAGAATTCGATTTTATACTTTTGTTTTATTGGTCATTTAATATCACAAAATAGAAGAAAAATAACAAAAATAGTCATTTTTACATTTTTGTTTAGTTTTCTTTTTAAACTAGGATTTAGTTTATTTTAGAAAATTAATTAGTTTAATTTTAGGATGAAATCGGGTTTTGGTTAGTTTTAATTTTGTATTTAAAAAATAAAAAAACAAAAGAGGAAAAGAAAAGAAAACAAATAAAATGAATTAAAAGAAAAGCTTGGTCTTAATAAACATCCATTTTTTTGGGCCATTTCTCAGCCCAATCTTGCCCAAAACTGGAGCAAACATGCCCAGCCCACATCACACTCCTACCCGGTCCAAATGCCCCATCCCTCAGACCATCGAAACGACGTAGTATGGAGGTGTTACTACGTCGTTTCATGGCAAATTAATCCAGGCCATCCATCCCTCATAATCCGACAGCCCTGAATTAATCTTGAATTTTAATAAAACTGTCTTTAAACTTGGAAAACCCTAGAGACCAAATCATCCTCCTCGTACTGTTACTCCGCTACCGCCCCTCCGACGTAAGCCGCCGGCCGAAAATCGCCTCCGCCGACGGCAATCATCCAAACTCGCCCAAATTTACACCACTACCCCATCTCAACCTCCTCGTTACGAATCCGCGATTCATTTCCCTCAAAACACACCCAAGACCTTCGAATCTTGAATCAAAGTTCCGGCCAAAACCCTAACTCCTCCAAATGCCGCCAAAATCACACTCCTGAGCCCTTTTAGCATCCCCATCCCAAATCACCAAACGCTTCCTCTCAAATCCCTCTAGAACATCCCGAATTCGCAAAACCCTAGCGCCGCCACAGATTTTCTTGTGGCGGCTGTGAGCACGTGATTTTTGCCCTATATGAATTATTCCCAAAAATTCAAACAAAATGATTTCTTTATTATTTCACAATTTTTGTGAATTTTTGTGTTATTTTTTGATAATTGTTGCATTTTATTGGTGTTTGTTTTAATTCATATGAAAAAATATAAAAAATACTTTTGGCATTTGCATTTAGGATTTAGTTTCATATTTTAGGATTAATTAGGGGTTAAGTGGTTTTTAGAACAAAATATAAAGAAAATAACAAAAATAGTCCATTTTTGCATTTTTAATTGTTAATTGTTGAATTTGCCACGAAATAGTTTTTAAACAATTTTAGGAATTAATTAGTTTAACTATGAAAATATATGAGGTCTTTATTTTAATTTTTTGCATTTTTATAAAGTCAGAAAAATATAAAAAAAAGTAGAATGAAAACAGGATAAATAAAAGAAATAAAAGAAAAACAATTAAAAAGAGTGGTCTTAGTAAGTGCCCAAATTTGGGCCAAATTGGCTTAGCCCAAACGAAATCCAATACAAAAATCACTCCAGAACCGGCCCAATCCAGTCCCTAACCCGGTCCGGCCCTCCCCTCACCAAAACGACACCGTTTGGTCACGCTCAAATCTGAGCCGTCTAGGTTAGCTGATCAAACGGTCAGGAACTGGGCTTCATTTAATATAAGAGTGTCGGAACCCCCCCCCCCCATACCCCCTGTCTCGTCTCCCTTACTCACCTCTCATCAGAAACCGTAACGACGCCGCCCTTTCTCCCACCGCTTTGGGGTGGCGGCGTCGGTCCCGTTCAGCCCCAAATTTACACCCTAAGACATCCTCACTCCCCTCATTCCTAATCCATGGTTCATTTCCCTCGAATCACCACCGAGCTTTTCGAATATCAGTTTGAAGCGTCGGTCCAAAACGCAAAGTTACCCAAAACTCCCCAAAATCACACCACACACTCCTTTCATCACCCTCTTCCTAAATCCTTAACTTGTTCCCTTCGAATCCCACCGGATCTTCACGAACTTTAGAATCTAGGGTTTTCAAGTCTCGATGCTGTTTTGGGATTTTCTGCACTCGGTTGATTTTTTTTTTTAATAATGTTATATGTTTATTTCAACAAAATAAACCTATAATATTTATAAAAATGCCAATTTCGAGATTTAGTCAAGAGGAAGGCTTATGACAGTGAATCCGTGAGTTTTTCTTTTCTTCTCTGTTTTCAGTTTTTTTTTTAATTATTATTATTGTTTTGTTTTTATTCAGAGTTTGTTATTGTTGTGGTGAGTTAGGATTTCAGTTGAGGGTTTTGATTCTTCTTTACCATATAATTAGTTCACTTTAGTAATTTGCTCGTAGATTTCAATAGTAGGATTCCAGGTTTAACTGTCGTTTTGAATTTTTGATTTTTGTTCGTTTGATCTTCATAATTGATTTCAACTAGGCTCTGTTTGATGTTAATTGATTGGTTCATTGCTGTGTTAGCTCTTAATACATTTAAGATTTCTATTGTTAATCAGATTAGTCAGATTAATTTCTGTTTAGGCTTTATTTGGTTGTAGCTGATAATTAGACTATAGTTAAATTTTCTTGAATGGGTGGTTTGTGTAGTAATTGAGCTTAGTTAGGATTAGCACATTAGTTAACCTTTTTCTCCATTTGTGATTAATGGGTTAGGATAATTGATGCAACTTTAGGAGTTTGTTCGGACTTAGTTGAATTTTTAGTCCCTTTAGTGTTTAACCATAGTTGTTAACTGAGGTAAAGATGTTGGGTCAGTTTGGGTAAATTTCAGCATAAATAAAGGGTAAGTTAGGCATTTTAGATAAGAGAAAATTGTAGTAACTGAAAAGGAACTTCCTAGAAGTCTCTAGAATGGGTTTTAAGTTTGAAGTTCAGAAAATAAGTGGTATAACTTGGGCAATAAGTCAGTAATAAAGGACTGAATGAATAAAAAACTGAAAAATAAAGAAGGACTGAAAAGAAACTAGAAAATTAAGGGCTGCCCTCCCTTATGCCTATAAAAGGCAGTCTTCTTTGCCTTAAGCCACAAGCTTTCAGCCTCAATATTCCCCCCCCCCCCCCAAAAAAAAAATTTCCTCAAGCTCCACAGATCTGAAATTCAAAATTCAGATCAAAAACTCCTATTAGATCTTAGTTTTCTTCAAAAGAAAAACCAAAAACAATAGAAAACTTTCAAAAAATCCCAAAAAAAAAACTACTATTAAACTTTAGCTGAATTTCAACTTTTAGCTATTGGTTTACATTTTCAATTCAGTTCTGGTTGCCGTGGTTTCAGAGGTCTACTGGTTGAATTTCGAGTTGTTTTGGTTTCAATTGAGTCATTTCGAGTCATTACTGGGGTGCTGTACTTCTGTAAAGTGTTCCTGGGTGTTTGAGAAGTTATTTTTGAGTCGCAAATTGCTCTTGTTGTTGCTGTGTTGATTGATCCATTGCTGGATTTCTGAAATTGTGCCTGAATTGCTGCTGAGTCCTGTCACTGCTGGTGATCTCCTCTTCTTCCTGTTATATTCTGATTTCCAGGTGCACAGTTGTAACCTTGGCAATTGTAAGCTGAAACTATGCAGAATGAATATATGAAGAATTGAAACATATGTTTTGATTGAGTTCTCTTCCTCATTTATATATCTAAACATTTAGTTCCCTGATGCTATGCATATTTTTGGTGGTTTTGTAATAACTGGATTGAATAAGTCACTGCTACTCAAATGTGTAACAAGTTTTTCTTAAGTTGAGTACAAGTTGTAATTAATTTCATGATTAGATAAATAGAATAGTTTATGCTGGCTTTAGTTGATTTCCTATCAGCTATTGCATAAATTTGTTTAAAAGTGACTTAGAAGCGTGATAGAGCCTTGGGTAGTTGTTCTCAATTGCAGTCTATAATTAAATAGAACTTGGCTGAACTGTTTTGGACCGATTTGAGTTTCAGTAAGACAAAGGTTTTCGAATTCAGAGATAGTTGATTATTTGAGTTTATATGTTAATTAGGTAAAAGGTATAACATGAGTATTGTAATTGTAGGCATATATAAATTTGTNTTTTCACAAGCCTGGGCTGGACAGCTTCATCTCCGCAAGGATTGAACCTGAAAATAATTAGCCCTAGGCTTGAACTGGATTTTAAACCCAATATGTTAAAAGTTCGAACTACTGTTTTTTCTAAGTTAAATTCCATAGTACTAATGTGGGCCAAGTGTTTTTTTTTTTAAAACTCAAGTGATAGGAGCTGAAAATCCCTTAAAATCATATTAGGGATATATGGATTAATCTGTAATAAATATAGGTCTCGAGTTAGGTAGCGGGTTCAAATTTAGAGACAAAAACTAAAAAGAAAATGATAGAGTACTTTTAGGTTGGCCTTTAATAATAAAATGAGATGAGCCTCGCCAAACAAAATACACAAATTGCGGGGCCCTCATTCAATACTTATATTAAAATACTTAGAATTCGGGGCATGCCGTTTAGCGAATTTCACGGCCCTCCGCAAAGACAATAATGCGTTAGTCTCCTTAGGCGCGTATTTTAATAACATTACATTCCTAAATTCGGGTGCACATTTATGTGACCCAAATCCAAATCTCAACGAAGTCGAAATGTTTCAACAACCACGGGTGCATTTATGTGACGTGGTTCGAAACACGTTTTCACGACGTTGTAATTCTCGTTAACAATAATGATAAAGTGGTTCAAGGTTTAAAAGCACATAAGTTAAAACATGATTTGAAATCAGATTTTTGCCAAATATAGCAGTTGAGCGACCGTGCTAGAACCGCGGAACTTGGGAGTGCCTAACCCCTTCTCCCGGGTTAACAGAATTCCTTATCCGGATTTTTGGTTCGCGACTGTAATACAGAGTCAAACCTTTTCCTCGATTCGGGATTCAAACAGGTGACTTGGGACACCATAATCTCCCAAGTGGCGACTCTGAATCTCTAAATAAACGAATCCCGTTTCGATTGTCCTTTAATTGGAAAAAGTCCTTATACGCCTTTGCGGGTGTAGGAAAATGGAGGTGTGACAGCTCTGGCGACTCTGCTGGGGACAGAACCCAGAACATTGGTTCAGGGTTCAGAATCGAGCTTAGAATAATTGTTATATTTGGCTTTATCTGATTTTCCTACATGTTTCATGCTAAGTGTACAAAATGTTGCTTTTTACCGCTTTGATATTATTTGAATTATATATATAGAGTTGTTACGAAACCCTTCTCTTCTCATCTCCGGGGATGTGCTCACTGGTGGACACTCCCTATTCTGTTAGTGTCATAACTTAAAATAAGAAAGAGGCCAGACAAGTTACTAAGCCGGATGGCCTTTTGGTTCCAGGTATGTAGCCCCCTCCTCGACTCGAGTTGTCCGCTCGGGTACACAGTCTAGAACATGTACCCAGGTTTTGAACTTAGAATAACTTGACCTCATGCCGGATCCTAGTAGGAACGCTTATTTGCATCACGTGCATATGACTTAGGGGACTCAACACAGGGGTTGGATCCGTCTAGGACAGGTGTACCCGAAATAATGGACCATCCTGATGCATCCTACTTGTGCATTTATCTGTTTTGGACTCGCATGCTGACCGGCTTTGAATATCTAG
The DNA here is from genome assembly GCF_001879085.1 of Nicotiana attenuata. Classification (NCBI taxonomy): domain Eukaryota; kingdom Viridiplantae; phylum Streptophyta; class Magnoliopsida; order Solanales; family Solanaceae; genus Nicotiana; species Nicotiana attenuata. Next base: position 58,223 of record NW_017675302.1, read on the forward strand.
GAAAATTGGAAAAAAAAAGAGAAAAAGTGAAAATAGCAGTGTAGGAGTTAATTACCTATACTAGAAAAACTAATGTCCAAGTAGTACCGAAATGCTGCCGGATTTTTGAGAAAATGAAAGAAAAAGAAGAAAAGTAGTTTTTTTTTAGTTTGTTTTGTTTGCCAATGTTAAAGAAAAACAAAAAGAGTTTTATTTTCAAATTAGTTTGTTTATTTGCCACTGAAAAAGAAAATATAAAAAAGAATCTTGCTTTCAGAAATAGTGTATTTGCCAACAAAAAAAAAAACAAAAAGAGTCTTGTTTTAAAAAATAGTTAGGTTTATTTGACCGAACTACGTAGGTTTGATTCTCACCGGATGTGAGATACGTAGGCCACCCTCATCGGGTCCAACCTCCCCTTTTCAAAAATAGCCAAAAATGCCAAATTTTTTAATTTCGGGTGCCGACATTCTTGTTTAAAATAAGCCGAATGTCCCCAAAAAGGGCGCCGGAAGGCTGTTTTTGCAAGAACAGCCACCTAGAGTCAGTTTCAACGGTTAGCAGGCACAGCCTTAAAATCTTCTCCTCGAACTGCTGAAGGGCCGTAACTGCCAAACCGGCCGTTTGTTTTAAAATTGGAAATTTGAACAAAAATAGTGTCATTTTTTTCCTTTTAGGTCAAAATAAGTGATTAAATCACCCTTATAAATGTGCAAGATGAGCATGATTCAAAATAAGGGGAACTTGCGTATAGGCCCGCGGCGAGACCGAACGATGTCCCGCGGGCACCAGGAGCTTTAATGTATTCATGATTGTCTTTTGAGTCTGTATTTCCTTTTCTACCAAAGTTTGTCTTTTGAGTCTGTATTTCCTTTTCTACTAGAGTTGGTCATTTGAGTCAGTATTTCCTTTTCTACTGGAGTTTGTATTTCCTTTTCGTTAAAAGTCAGTCAGTTGATTGAGTCCGTATTTTCGTTTAAAATGGAATAGGGATGGTGGAGTCTATAGTTCTTTTCTGCATTAGAGTCTGTTAGTTGTTTTGAGTCTTTGTAATAGACGTATTTGCTATCAATAAAATTGAAAATCCCAAAAACATTTTGCTTCTATTTTACATTTATTCTCCACGAACTACGCTCGGTCTAATTCATGCGGGGTCATGATACGTAGGCAATCTACATAGGATTCGACCGTAACCAAATAAAACTAGAAAAAATAAGAGAGAAAAGCAAAAGAAAAAAGGGAAAGGCAGGAAACAAACAATGGAAAACACGAGGGAAGAATGAGAGGAAAGACATGGCAAATAAAGAAAAATGAAAGTCGGGATGACGCATGCAACCAAGCAAAGGCATAATAGAAATGGTTAACTGCTTAGGTGCATTCATTCCCCAAATGTGCGGTTATCTATCTGTTAACGCTCTAACTGCTAACAAAGTTGTTGTTGATGATGAGTCCAGGCAGGTGGTTTAGTTGGTTATCATCCTGGCAACCTATTCCTACAACACCCGGTCAAAAAACAAACTGAACATGACAGGCCAAGAATTAGATACCAGTATCATGGACCCGTCAAAAGAGGTAGACGTGGTGGATGTCAAAGCAATGAGGGAAGAGATGTATAAGTTGAGGCAGCAGATGGCCGAGATGCATCAGGCCTGGGCTAAGGGTCAGCCGGCGCCAGTTTATCCCGCCAATCCAGAATATATCCCACCTTTGGCTCAGTCTCAGGAGCCTCCTACCGTGAATTCATCTCCAGCTTTCCCATTCTACCAATAGAGTTATGGCACTACCTCATATCCCCCCCAAGCTCCACTACCCAAACAAAACCCTCCTCCACCAATCACCCCTGTCTTTGTGGCACCTCCACCAGGCACACTGCAAAGGTCTTCTAGTGAGCCACTGTTTCAAGCTCACGACAGTCAGTACTATCCTCCCGAGCCTACCTTTAAAGTTCCCGAGCCATATTCTTACGCTCCTCACTTTGAGCTCCCGGTGGAAACTGACAAGCCGCTTAAGAATCCGGAACAGGAAGAGATGATTCGAAAGGTAAAAAGCCTGGAGCAATCCTTCAGGAACATGTAAGGATTGGGTGGCCAAGTCAGTGTGGCCTACAAGGATTTGTGCTTGTTTCCCGATGTCCAGTTGCCAGCAGGATTCAAGCTACCCAAGTTTCACTTATATGATGGACATGGTGATCCGGTAGCCCATTTAAGCGGATTCCGCAGCAAAATGAGAGGAGCTGGGGGAAGGGATGAATTATTGATGGCGTACTTTAGTCAAAGTCTCAGTGGTGCGGCCTTGGAATGGTACACGCGACAGGATCATGCCCGATGGTACACGTGGGATGATTTGGCCCAAGCGTTTGCAGGCCACTTTCAATATAATCTCGAAGTTGTCCCAGACCGTCTGTCACTGACCAAAATTGAGAAGCAGCCCGGGGAAAGCTTCAGAGAGTATGGTTTCCGGTGGAGAGAGTAGGCGGCAAGAGTCGATCCTCCAACGAGGGAAAGCGAGATGGTTGATTACTTCCTGCCGGCTTTGGAGCCTACCTACTATGGTCACATGGTGTCAGCAGTGGGAAAATCTTTCAACGAAGTAGTGAAAATGGGAAGTATGGTGGAGGAGGGGCTTAAGTCCAACAAAATCATGAGCTATTCTGCAATCAAGGCAACTACCCAGGCTATCCAGAGCGACACTGGAGGGGTAGTGAAAAAGAAATAAGATGTGGCAGTAGTTAAATCAAGAGCCTGGTCCAGGGGCCCATCACCATATTACAACCAACCTCGACCCCATCCCCAAACGTACCCCCACACTCCATATAGCCCACCACAATACTATCCCCACTTCTCTGTCTACCATGCCCAAACATACCCCCAACATCCTACCCATGCGCAGTGGCGCGCACCCACCCCACAAAATGCTTACCCAACTCAAAACACCTACCCACCCCCAAGAGCCCACAAGAATCCCCTGGAGCAGGTTTGTGGGGCAGCCAAAATTTCAAGCAAGAGAGGGCACAGAAGCAGGAAACTTTCACCTCCTTGGGAGAGTCATATGCAAACTTGTTTGAGAAGCTAAGGCAATATAACCTGATTGCACCCATTCCTCTGAATCATGTGGACAAGCGTGCAAGAGGCTTTGACCCTTCTAAAAGGTGTGAATACCATTCCAATGTCCAGGGGCACGATGTCGAAAGTTGCCGGGATTTGAAAAGAGAGATAGAAAGAATGATTCAGGAAGGGATAATTGCGGTCCAGGATAGTGCCACCCAAAACATTGAGCAGGAGCCTTTACCTGCACCTAATGATGCACATTTTATGGAGAAGATCCATGGTGACAGGGAGTATGAGAACCCTCTTGGGAACTTGTTGAATGAAGTCAATAATATTGAAATTGGTGAAGGTTCCAGCAATATTGATGCGAAACTCAGTGGTTAAAATGTCATGCTCGGTAATTGGAAAGACGCTCCAACTCCTGGTTAGCTAGAGTGGAGTTTTGGTGGTTTATTTTGTTGTCATTTCTGTTTTCCGGGTTATTTTCAGGGTTGTAATCCGGATACTGTCTTGTGACGCAAACCCTTCTATCTTTTCACTTTGCCGTAATAGCTTGTTTAGTGCTGTCTAGGTTTGTCTATTTGTTCTGTTGTTTAAACCCTTTCACCGTCAGTCTAATGCAATTCTCTGTTTCTTGCCATTTCTAGTCATTTTGTTTAGTTTTCTTCTCCTTTTGCAATTCTTTTCATGCTGGTTCTTGTGACATGACATGCACGCATAATTCTCAGCCTGGTTTTAAAAGTCAGTTTCGTAATGAAGCAATAAAACAATGTTGAAGATGTAAGGACAGTCAAGGGATTTTGAGATCACTTCGAGCCCAAATTGTGTGAAACTGGGGCAGACGGAACATAAGGAAATACTGTTGAAATGCATCATGCCACATCGGTTTGAAGCCAAAGGCAAGTTTGCCCCCAAGTCTATAGGGGCCGTTCGTGGTACCGAGATTGTTGTCCAATGGTGCTGGGTAGTTGACAAATGTAGAAGGTAAATGTGTGGATATGGTTAGTAATTCTGGTGCAAGCAAAAGATGTTACGTATGTTTTCCTCAGCTTGTTTAATTGTGTAGTTTCTTGGCATGTTTTGGAGATTGGAATGACGAAGGCATTTTGTTCTGCTATCCAAACACTTTATCCTTTGTTACCCCTTTGAGCCTCGGTTATTTTCTTGCATACCCCTCTTTCGGAATAAATAATAAACCTCGTAAGCCCAAGCGGGGAAAGTAAGTGGAGAAACAGGAGAAAAACAGTGAAAAGACAAAAAGAAGAGAAGAGAAGAGTAAAGGAAAAAGAAAGGGAAAAAAAGAAAAGGAAAAAGAAAAAGAAAAGAAAAAAGAAAAAAGAAGAGAAAAGGAAAAATAAAGGGAAAAGAAAAAAAAAGAAAAAAGAAGAGAAAAAGAAAGGAAAAAAAAGAGAAAAGAAAAAGAAAAGAAGAGAAAAGAGAAGGAAAAGAGAAGAAATGAAAAGAAAGAAAAGGAAAAGTGGAAGAAAAGGAAAGATCGCAACAACGAAGTAATTCTATGACCTGAACTACGTTTGACTTGATCCCGAAAGGGTACGTAGGCAGCCTTTCTCTGAGGTTCAGTCACACCAAATAAAAATCCAAAAGTCCCCAAGAAAGAAACTGGGGCAGAAGTTGTGGTTGTTGTGAGAAATCTGATTCCGAAAGTTGTAATTTTGAGCCCATGTTGAATTGTTTTGAGCATTTAATACCCTTTCTTTCTAACTCTATTCAAAAGCCCACATTAGTCCAAAGAAAGACCTTCCGACCAGTCTTCGAGAGATGCCAAGTCGAGCAAGTAGAGGTGAATCATATCAGGGACAACACTCCAGTCTAAACAAGGGAAATGAAAAATGAGAGAGCCCTATCAATGAAAACCCTCACGGGTACCGCAAGGCGATGAAAGCTGAGAGAAATAAAAAATGAGAGAGTCTTATCAGTGAAAACCTTCACGGGCACCATAAGGCGATGGTGAGTTGAGAAAAAAGCCCAAAATGAGAGAGGCTTGTTGGTGAAAACCCTTCGGGCACTACAAGTTGAAAAAGGATTGTGATTCAAATCGGATTAGTGGAGCATTGAAGCCCAGTTTCATGGCGAAAAGGTACAACAAGAGCTGAACATCAGATTTGCTTAACAAAATAGGCTGCAGATGCATGTCAAGGTCATCAGAGTTGGTATCCACATCCGATAGGTATCTACGTTGTAGTTTTCTTGTTAGGAATCATCTCTTTCCATTGTCCTCTACTCTGTTCCTTTCGTCTTGTTTACTTCCTCGTCCTGAGTCAATTCGGTCATAACAAGTGAGAAATGACTTCAAAATCTGCCACCAGCTTTCCAATTGAACAAAACAGGATATGGCCAGCATATCAAACCGTCATAAGTCAGGAAAAACAGCAGGCACACTGAGTTGGAAACAATCTACATGCCTTGGGATCCTTGTGAAATGCGTAGGCTTGGTATTTGTCAATTCATGAACAACGCAACAAACGAAGGGTTTGGGGTGAACGGATCAAAGGTATTTTTGGTAAAAACACGAAAGGTTTGGTACATATCGAATTGAGGGTGTTTGGTGAACGGATCAGAGGTATTTTTCTGCGTCAAGGGTAGTAAAGAAAGTGGTTAGCAAAGTCTCCAAGTGAGAATCAACTATCGAGGCGGGTGAAGGAACAATAATCTTCAAGGCCGAGGCCAGTGGTTAAATCACAAAAGAACACCATGTACATGAAGTAAGAGCAATAGACATGCTTTGGGATTCATATGAGACATAAGGGTTGGGGGAAGGCCAGTTCATGCAATGCAACCAGTAGGGGATATCGGGAACAAGCAAAGTCTTCGGGTGGAAATCAGTCATCCTGCAAATGCAGAAGCAGCCGCCCTCAAAGTTCAAGGCTAAAAACTAACCACCACATTTTAAACTCACATGTTTTCTTCGTTTGAAATAGGAACAAAACAGTGCAGGAATGTTGGTTCAACAATAAGAAAAAAGAAAAGAGAGAAAAGACAAGGAAGAAGAGGAGAGCCGGCAAAAGGGAAGTTTCTCAAATCTTCGCCCTTGCCTGTCTTGTTAGCATGCATAAAATGCTGCCATTGCTTTTCACATTTTATCCTAGTCCGATGAACTTTCTCCTAGGATCAAAATCTTAGTCTGATGAATTGTTCTCCTAAGATAGACAACCTAGTCTGATGAATTTTCTCCTAGGATTAAAATCTTAGTCTGATGAATCTTTCTCCTAAGATAACAAAGACCTAGTCTGATGAATTTGCTCCTAAGGTCTAAATCTTAGTCTGATGAAACTTTCTCCTAAGATAGAAAGATAGCAAAAAGACCTATTCTGATGAACTTTCCCCTAGGGTCTAAATCTTATTCTGATGAATCTTTCTCCTAAGATAGAAAACCTAGTCTAATGAATTTGCTCCTAGGGTCTAAATCTTAGTCTGATGAAACTTTCTCCTAAGATAGCAAGATAACAAAAAGACCTAGTCTGATGAACTTTCTCCTATGGTTTAAATCTTAGTCTGATGAATCTTTCTCCTAAGATAGAAAACCTAGTCTGATGAATTTGCTAGTCGAATGTCTTTGGTTTTACTCACAGGATTGTGCACTACATCAATAGCTTAGGTGATCTACATTTTGCTAACAACTCACAAATCTTCCTAGTGTAAACTGGGGCAGAAAATTTGCTTTGTTTGTTTATTTTGTTTAGTAATCAGGAGCCCACCTGGAGAACAAGGGAATACTTTTCAAGCTTCAGCGGTCAGGCGCCCACCTGGAGAACAAGGGAAGTACAATTCAAATTTTATCTTTTAATTTTTAATATCTGATAACATGCTATACCCAATCACCAAACTAGGGCTGAAAATTTTCTTTGTTGTTTATTTTGTTGCAGTCAGGAGCCCACCTGGAGAACAAGGGAATACTTTTCAAGTTCAGCAGTCAGGAGCCCACCCAAGGGAATACTTTCCAAGCGTCAGCAATCAGGAGCCCGCCGGGAGAACGTAGAGGCACATATTTCGAAACTTCAGCAGTCCAGCATCACTCGGAGGAATGGCAAACATCTCCAATCACAATGCAAGGCAACAACGCAAGAATTCCAGTGGAAGAATACAAGTTCAAGGCAACACAAGAGCAAGTTTGAAGACATAGATAGGACCCTTTTGTA
>NW_017675302.1:67759-70836 GCF_001879085.1 Nicotiana attenuata
ATTGATTCCATCTCTTAGCTTGTTTTGCTAGTTGTTAAAGCTTCATAAGTCTTCTGAGTTAGATTCGAGTTGTTTTGAGTATATCCGAGCTGTTTGGGTGTTATATTGGTTGAAGTTGCCCCTGATTTGGTGTGATATCATTTTCCTGGGTTTTAACTAAGTTCAAACTGATTCGTGCTGCTGTGAACTGCTGCCTGGTCCTATTGATTGCTGTCTAACGCTGCTGACTTATTCCTGTTTCTTCTATTCATTTAATCCAGGTATTTCCTTGGCTTATAACTGAGGATCCACTGCTGAAATGTAATCAAATTTGAAGTAATGAAGAATGTGTTCCAGCCTTAACTCACCACTACTATACTGTCCTTGTGCATGTCCTGTGTAGTTATAGAGTTACATATAGCTAATTAGGATTACACTTTCTGAAATTATATGTATACGAGATTTCTATAGATTAAGCATTGCATTATGTAATAATTGGGCTGCTTTCTATGTGGATTATGTGAATGTGATATTCATTACTGTTAGGGTAGTGTGGTTATCTTCTTATTATCTCATTGGTTTGAATTACGAAATGAGACATTATGCCTATATCACCGTTAGTGGCTTCAAGCCTTCAGCACATTTCAAATACGTTTTTCTAGTTATTTTAGAGATGTATGTCAGTATTTGTTTACATGGACAGATTTATCCACATAGTCAATGTTGGGCCATTAGGACTTTTTACACAAGCAGGCCCAGTTGCATAACAAACGATTCTGAAATTGTCAGGCCGTGTGCGTTATCTATATGGGTTAACTTCAACCCGTTTAAATGCACTGGGCTTTGGGCCCATAGAATTACAAGTCCAATGCACAGAAAACTTGGACCTATAAGGACCCTTGAAATTGGACTTTTCACAAGCCTGGGCTGGACAGCTTCATCTCCGCAAGGATTGGGCCTGAAAATAATTAGCCCTAGGCTTGAACTGGATTTTAAACCCAATATGTTAAAAGTTCAAACTACTGTTTTTTCTAAGTTAAATTCCATAGTACTAATGTGGGCCAAGTGTTTTTTTTAAAACTCAAGTGATAGGAGCTGAAAATCCCTTAAAATCATATTAGGGATATAGGGATTAATCTGTAATAAATATAGGTCTCGAGTTAGGTAGCGGGTTCAAATTTAGAGACAAAAACTAAATAGAAAATGATAGAGTACTTTTAGGTTAGCCTTTAATAATAAAATGAGATGAGCCTCGCCAAACAAAATACACAAATTGCGGGGCCCTCATTCAATACTTATATTAAAATACTTAGAATTCGGGGCATGCCGTTTAGCGAATTTCACGGCCATCCGCAAAGACAATAATGCGTTAGTATCCTTAGGTGCGTATTTTAATAACATTATATTCCTAAATTCGGGTGCGCATTTATGTGACCCAAATCCAAATCTCAACGAAGTCGAAATGTGTCAACAACCACGGGTGCATTTATGTGACGTGGTTCAAAACACGTTTTCACGACGTTGTAATTCTCGTTAACAATAATGATACAGTGGTTCAAGGTTTAAAAGCACATAAGTTAAAACATGTTTTGAAATCAGATTTTTGCCAAATATAGCAGTTGAGCGACCGTGCTAGAACCGCGGAACTCGGGAGTGCCTAACCCCTTCTCCCGGGTTAACAGAATTCCTTACCCGAATTTCTGGTTCGCGACTGTAATACAGAGTCAAACCTTTTCCTCGATTCGGGATTCAAACCGGTGACTTGGGACACCATAATCTCCCAAGTGGCGACTCTGAATCTCTTAATAAACGAATCCCGTTTCGATTGTTTAATTGGAAAAACTCCTTATTCGCCTTTGCGGGTGTAGGAACAAGGAGGTGTGACAGCGGCGCTATCCCCAAATCGCTCCAAAACAACACCTTGTGACAGCTGTGCCTCCCTCATGCCTCATATGTCCCCTTCGAAGTTGTCCAGAGTTACTCGAATTTTGATTTAAGTTCGAGATTCAAAGGTTCAAGTCAGCCGACTAAAGCATGTGTTCTTCGAGTTTTAGGCCCAAAAATCAGTAAGTTTCTTCTTCTTTTGATTTCTTTCTTTTACCTCGCATATGTTATTCTCTCCCTGATTAATGTTCTCTATGATTAATTGATCTAGAAGTTTTAGGGTTGTAACTGATTCTGTTTTCATCTTAGTTTTGGTTTAATTTTGTTCTGTTTTGATTTTCTTTTCTTTTCTAGTTTGATTTTTTGTTTGGTTATGATTAAATGATTCATGAGCGCTGTTGATAATCTGATTTTAGTTTCAGTTGCTTAATTATCGGTCTACTGATCCTTAGATTTAATTTCATGATTGTTTAATTAGTCTAATTTTTAGGATCTTTTGGTTATAGCTGAATAGGATAGAATCTTGTTTAACCATGGTTAATTCTTGACCAGTTACTAGGGTAAGAGGGGGCTGGTTTGGTTTAACTTGTTAATTTTCAGAATTAAAAAGGGTAATCTAGCGAATTCAATTTAGGGAATCATTAGTAAATGAAATTAGAAGCCACTAGAAGAACCTAGAAGGGGTTCTAATTGAAATTTCAGATTCATAGTGGTGTGACATGGGCAACAAGCCAACAAATAAGGGACTAATTAGCTAAAACTAAAAAATAAAAGAGGGACTTAGGGAGCAAAGTGAAATCTGAAACTTCCCTTCAATTTTGCCTATAAAAGGTAGTCTCCATTGCTTTATTTCACAAGTTTGGGGGATCTGAAAAATTCCCCCCAAAAGTTTCAGAAAAGTTTTGGGCATCTGAAAATTCCCCCCAAAGTTTCTACAAGTATTAGCATCTGAAAATTTGAATTTCAAAATTCCAAAACCAAATCTGAAATCTTAGAGTTAGAAAGTTTATTTTAGATCCTAGTTCTTCAAAAATCCAAAAAAAAATGGCAAGAAACTCTAAAAAAATACTACTTCATTCGAGTTCCCTTAGGTTAAATTTGAGTTTCAGCTCTAGATCAAACTCTCCAGTTCATAGAAGGTCCAAAAAATAGTTTGGGTACTTCCAGATTGCATGGTTCACGTTTAGGGATTTTGGGTTGATTTCAAGTGTGTT